>NC_056743.1:1768204370-1768371870 GCF_019279795.1 Protopterus annectens
TTCTTGGTGTCCACTGGCCATTTTTGCTCTTCAACCTTGCTGAGCATCTCGGCATTTCTTGAAAATCCTGCCCATCATTGGTATTGACATTGGACTCTCTAAACACTTCCCTATCATTGTCCTCCTCTCCAAACGGTAAATGGGTGTTGTGTTCTTCCACTTCCGCAAATGAAACCCTCGGCTGTACATTATTCCTAGGGGAGGGATATGCCTTCTTATGTTTGTAATCTTCTTCATCCCTCTTAAATTTTTTACCTTTCCTGGCCTTAATAGTTTTTTCGTGCTGCTCCACTCTTCCGAACATACTATGGTACAGCCTTTCGTTACAACTGAACACCTCATGTTCAGTAATCTCTTTTCGTAGCTGTACAATTTCCTCTTTAAGCCCCATCAACTGCCATTGGTTGTCCCGGATCAGTAACCGCATGTATTCAATCCCCATGTGGTCAAACAGTTCCAGTAATTCCTGGTGTAGAACTGAACCGTTTACCAGGTTATTCGGGAAATTCCACATCCTCAACCCCTTAAGCACCCGGCGCACCTTAATGAAGTCCTCAAAAAATGCAATATCCAATTGTAGTCCCCTAAATTTTTTTAGGGTTTTCTCCAAACAGGAAATCTTTTGTCTTAAATCGACCGCAGGTTCCGATTCCGTACCCACACCATCTTGAGAATTAACCATTGGCTTCAGTTCCTTGTTAAGCCAACTCAGGAAGTCACTGTTATTAATCAAGGGAGTTAGCATAGGCAAATTAATTTCCTCTTGAGGCCTCCTACTCCTACCATTCTCACCAATAGGGGGATCTCCTTCCACCAACGCCCTCGAATAGGATACGCCTCCACCAGACATTCCACCACTAAACGAACAAATGTTACAACTCATTCTTCTCAACCTTTCGTTCTTGTTGGCAAAATCTTTATATTGTCACATACCAAGTCCACCTTAGCATTAGTTTCATTTATTAATGCTAATAGTTGAGTTAGGGTAACTTCTTCCTCGGGCTGCATACCTTTCTTTTTCACCAGCCAGAAGCACAGTCAGTGTACTTTCAAAAACAGCAGGATTGCAAAATCCCAAGCTCACAGGTGCACTCTCCTTACCTGAAACCTTCCTTGTTCCGACAACAAGTTCACAAAACCACAAAAGCAAAAAAAAATGTCCAATAACCATAAATCCAAGGCACTAGAAGTACTTCTTAAGTAAGGTAGCCACACCAAACAGTTCCAAGAAAGGCTGTGTTAGTGCTTTCATTCCTTTATTAGCTATCAACAAAATGGAACTTCATCAGATACAAAATATCACATCATTTCCCTTTGTTTAAATACCCTTAAAGGTCATGTGATCCACAGAAATTACATAAAAATTCTTCTTACATTGTGCACAGTAATAACTCAATAATAAAAACCTTTTCATTGTACTTTGAACAGTATAAAACAATATTTCTAAAACCTACTACCTTATATATAAGGTTAGGAAGTTCCAGGTAGTAGGTTTTATGATGTGATATTTTGTATCTGATGAAGTTCCGTTTTGTTGATAGCTAATAAAGGAACAAAAGCACTTATAAAGCCTTTCTTGGAACTGTTTGGTGTGGCTACCTTACTTTAGAAGTACTTCTAATGCCTTGGATTTATGGTTATTGGACATTTTTTTTTGTTTTTGTGGTTTTGTGAACTTGTCAGCACGAGGAAGGTTTTGGGTAAGGAGAGTGCACCTGTGAGCTTGGAATTTTGCAATACTGCTATTTTTGAAAGTACACTGACTGTGCTTCAGGCTAGCAAAAAAAGAAAGATATGCAGCCCGAGGAAGAAGTTACCCTAACTCTACTATTAGCATTAATAAATTAAACTAATGCTAAGGTGGACTTGGTATGTGACAATATGAAGGATTTTGCCAACAAGAATGAGAGGTTGAGAAGCACGAGTGGTAACATTTGTTCGTTTAGTGGTGGAACGTCAGGTGGAGGCGTATCCTATTCGAGGGCGCTGCTGGAAGGAGATCCCCCTATTGGTGAGAATGGTAGGAGTAGGAGGCCTCAAGAGGAAATTAATTTGCCTATGCTAACCCCCTTGATTAATAACAGTGACTTCCTGAGTTGGCTTACCAAGGAACTGAAGCCAATGGTTAATTCTCAAGATGGTGTGGGAACGGAATCGGAACCTGCGGTCGATTTAAGACAAAATATTTACTGTTTGGAGAAAACCTAAAGAAATTTAGGGGACTACAATTGGATATTGCATTTTTTGAGGACTGCATTAAGGTGCGTCAGGTGCCTAAGGGGATTAGGATGTGGAATTTCCTGAATAACCTGGTAAATGGTTCAGTTCTACTCCAGGAATTATTGGAACTGTTTGACCACATGGAGATTGAATACATGCGGTTACTGATCTGGGCCAACCAACGGCAGTTGATGGGGCTTAAAGAGGAAATTGTACAGCTACAAAAAGAGATGACTGAACACAAGGTGTTCAGTTGTAATGTAGGGCTGCACCATAGTATCTTCGGAAGAGTGGAGCAGCACGAAAAAACTATTAAGGCCAGAAAAGGTAAAAAACTTAAGAGGGATGAAGAAGATTACAAACATAAGCAGGCATATCCCTCCCCTAGGACTAATGTACAGCCGAGGGTTTCGTTTGCGGAAGTGGAAGAACACAACACCCATTTACCATTTGGAGAGGAGGACAATGCTAGGGAAATGTTTAGAGACTCCAATGTCAATACCAATGGTGGGCAGGATTTTCAAGAAATGCCGAGACGCTCAGCAAGGTTGAAGAGCAAAAATGGCCAGTGGACACCGAGAAACAAAAACCAGAACCATGGGGGGTATCGAGCTCAGCAGGGGGGTCAGGGCAGATGGCAAGGGGGACCCCCGTGATACCACCAGCGGTAAGTGAGCCATTTGAATGTGGAACGGTAATGACTGTCAATGACTTTATTAAAGTACATACAGCAAGCAGCCCTGTGTACTGTGAGGATTGAGTTGCTGTGGATGGTCCAGTAAATTACACTCTTTTGGGAGCTGGAGGGTTTGAATGTTATTATGATGTTGAAATTGTTGGTAATGTATACCGAACAGTGCATGATGATATTATGGTTCAAGATGTTTGCATAAATGTACCGCACATGTACCGCACCTACTTGAAAGTCCATGGATGATATTAGATAGAGCTAATATGTTTGTGCCTAGTGAAACTGATCAGTTTGATGTGACAATGGGTACTTCAGAGGCAGATGAAAGAAATGTTAAGGTTAGTGAATATAGAGGGCTTAAGATATACAATTATACCAATGAGGTTCTGGAAATACATCACGGTGAACTACTGTCAAAAGGGTTCATCTTTGTACCTAAGGGACAGAACTATGAGGTGGACACCATATTAGACATTAAGTTGTTCTCTAGATTAATTAATTTGAAAATATTGTTGGAAAAGAATGATAGGAGTGAAGACACTGACAATATACAGACAAATAATTCCCTGTCAAGAAGGAGTAAGTACAACCCCCCTTTGCTTCCCCCTGTTGCCATTTTTGAAAAATTAACTGAAATGGAAATTAGGAATTTATTAAGTAAGCATAGAAAACACGGGTGTTATAATTTAACTAAAGATGAAGACCGTGTGTTGAGGGAATTAATGAAGAGCCACCACATTAAGGTTATGAAACCTGACAAAGGGGGTGGGGTTGGTATAATTGACCAGTTTGAGTATACTAGTGGAATGCTAAGGTATTTAAATAACAGTGAATATTTTATTCCAGCTTCCCTGAATGAAATGAATATTTTTAATAAGAGATTGGACTTTATTATGGAGGACCTATTCCAGGAATACAGCTTTACAGATGAGGAAATTAAATTTTTGAAAGTGGAACATCCAAAGGTCCCCTCTTTTTGGGATCCCCAAGATCCACAAATCTGTTGTAGATCCACCAATGAGACCAATAGTGGCAGGGAGAGGAAGTAAAACTGAACCCTTGGCCAAGATAGTTGATCTTCATTAAAAAAAATTTTTGATGGGAAAGATCACGTGTTGAAAGATTCATGGCACCTGTTGAGGAGTTTGGCAAAGGTTGAATTCAATGAGCAGGTGATTTTTTTAAGCATTGATGTTAAGGATTTATATTTGAGCATCCCCCATGAGGAAGGTATGGAAATGTTCCAGAATGCACTTAGAGAGGGTACTAGGTTTTCCAGCGACTCAGTTTATGTACTATCAACCCTTATGGAACTGGTACTTATTAATAACTTTGTTTGGTTTCAGGGTGAATATTTTAAACAGACCCGAGGAGTGGTGATGGGAGCTATAGGAGCTCCTATTTTTGCAAATATTGTCCTATGGTATTGGGAGACCAAATCTGTGTTGGAATCAAGGTTTAAAATCAATATTTACAGATACTACAAATTTTTAGATGATATTTTGTGGATTGGGAGTGAGGAGGAGGCAGATGAGTTCCTCGAGTATGCTAATAATACGACTAATTTTTTAACATTCACAAGTACAAAGAGAAAGGAAATGGTTAACTATCTGGATGTACACCTTTACAAGAATATGGGTAGCAGGAGTTATGAGTCATCAATCTACAGAAAACCAACATACTCAAATAGTTTGCTACATTTTGAGAGTGAACACCCGTTTTGGCTGAAAAGGAACCGTATCAAAGGACAAATGATAAGGGTATCTAGACTAACTAGTGAATATGAAAAATTTGTGGAAGAGATTGGTATCTTGTAGGAGATGTTAATTATTAGAGGGTACCATAAAGCACTGGTCGAGGGACAGGAAAAGTATGTTATCGATAGAAGGATGGATTGGTATCCACCCTTGTTAAAAAACCCTAATGTAGCAGTGGGTGACCAAAACACACAAGTGGGCTCGTTTAGTTGTACTTTAACATTTGAAGAGCACTCGCCAGAAATTCGAAAGATATTGGAGAAAAATTGGAATGGAGTGTTTGGTGCCTTTGGTCTTATTGACAAGCTAGGCCCTAGCGCAAGGATAGTGTATAGAAAGGGACACAACATTAAGACCCTTTTTGAAAGAAGTCAGAACAAAGAGGATAGGATGATGTTGGGAAAGATGAGTATGTGTGGATGTTGTAGGCAATGTAGATTTATGTACGAGACCAAGAATTTGGTCATCGAAGGGTATGATAGGGTCATTAGGATAAAAGGTAATTACAACTGTAGGACAAAGGGGGTAGTGTATGTTGCCCTATGTCAAACATGTAAGGCCTATTATATGGGTAAAACGGAAAATGAATTGAGAAAGAGGGTATACCAACACAATTATGCTATTAAAAAACAGGAGGGTACTAATGCCCTATATAGGCACAGTGTTTTATGTAAGGATTTTAAAAATATTTAGATTTTGTGTGTTGGAGAAGGTTAAAAAACAGGAGAGAGGAGGTAACTGGTCAAATTTTCTTGAATATAGGGAGACCTTTTGGCAGGTATTATTGAATGCAACCATGAAGCCTGGCTTAAATGACAGAATATTAATTAGTAGTTTGCTTAATTTTAGAGCAGAAAACATTTGAATGAAATTTAACAACTAAGAACATGCAGATTACAAACAACCATTGAATGTGACCATAAATGCAAGGATATTTTATTGCATGGGTGGTTGTTTTTTAAGTTTTACTTTGTGTATAGGGGTTGCAGTTTAAGTATGTCAGCGAGAATTGCATATCAACTATTATTATTAATATTAATATTAAAGTAATATTCAAAATATAAGTTCCAGGTAATAGGTTTTAGAGATATTGTTTTGTACTGTTCAAAGTACAATGAAAAGGTTTTTATTACCGAGTTATTACTGTGCACAATGTAAGAAGAATTTTTATGTAAGTTCTGTGGATCACATGACCTTTAAGGGTATTTAAACCACGGGAAATGATGTGATATTTTGTATCTGATGAAGTTCCATGTTGTTGATAGCTAATAAAGGAGCAAAAGTGCTTATACAGCCTTTCTTGGAACTGTTTGGTGTGGCTACCTTACTTAAGAAGTACTTCTAGTACCTTGGATTTATGGTTATTGGACATTTATTTTTGTTTTTGTGGTTTTGTATATATTTATCTATATAGATCCATACATGCACACATATTTATATAGTATGTGCAGTAGAAACATAACAAGAAGCACTGTACATTGTAAAACAAAATGAATGAACAGTGACACTGCAGAAGTGAGCATTTATGTAACAACTTTAACTCTAAGCAACAAACCTATAGAAGATTTACAGAACTGTAGGCCAAAGTAATTCAGTGGAAATAGCCATGCCCAGACAGGAATCCACAGTTTATGTGAAAGTAGAACAATTAAACATGATATTTAAGGTTCAAAAAGCCGAATTCAAGAAGACAGGGTAACAAAGAAGAAGGTGTTCTGCACAAGTCGAATCTCTTCTCAAGGACAATGAGTGCCAGGAATGTAAACAGAAAGTGGGAATCACTTCCAGATATGTAAAATCAGACTGTCTAGTTTTTATATTACCTTAGTCAGCAGCATCCACACTATTCAATTCACATTCTGTTTTTCTATTATCGGCATATAATCTTTTTCCAGATTTTGAATCTATTCTCTCTTCTCTAGAAAATGTATCATTTGGTAAGATATTTTAATAAATTAACACCCTTTCTGTGAAAACAAATTTCTTAATTCTACCCCTAAAATACTGCCCCAAATCAATATCATGAGATCTTAGCCCAGAAGCATAGCTGGTTCAGCCCTATGAACCAGTGTCCCACCCCACATTGTAAGCAATCAGCTTATTACATTTAGGTCCCCCCCAAGAAATGCAAAAAAAAAAAACAATAATAATAAAATAAGGGCGTTTTTTTCTACTGGCACACCAGCAAGGTTCATAGGTTCATACTAGGCTATCTGCCCTAGGGCATTTATAAGCCTAGCCAGAGTGTGTTTGGCTTTCGCCACCCATTTTAAATTAATTTTGCTATGCCCTTTTCTGAGGTTAGTATACTGTGCCTCTGTCTAACAGTGACACAGAAGTGATACCCGGGGTAAACCTATGATCTCCCATCCACTCATCAAGATTCCTCTTGAAGAGAGTCAATGAGGGACTCTGCCTAACCTGGACTGGGATTTTATTCCAGAGTGAATGGAGCCTCTGGGTTATGAATCTGTCCCTCCAGCATGTCCTATTTATTTCAGTGCTGAGGTTCAAGTCTCTCGAGCACGTAGCTCGATGGGATTTGGATTTTCTGAGGTGCAGCATGTCCATTAATTCCGGGTTGGACAGGGCTCATACATCAGGCACAGATCGCCTCTGAGCAGGTGGTATGCCACTGAGTAGAGCTGGAGTTTCTTTAACTAGGCAGCATATGGCATCTGTTTGAGCCCTTTGATCCTCTTGGTGAGGTACTTTTGGGGTCTTTTCAGTTGCTGCAGGTGTCTGGTAAGGTACATCCCAAAAGGGGCATTGTACTCAATTACAGGCCTGATGAGGGATGAGTAAAGAGGCACGATGACCTCCCCTGATCTAGATGTGAATCCCTTCATGATTAGGTGGGCTATATAAAATGTTCTTCTAACTACTTTGGCCACGTGGTTGCCAAATGAGAGATTGCTATCAACTTGGGTCCCTAATTACTTCTTCTGTACTTAATGGATTACCACCTATGTGGTAATGTGTGGGCACTTTGTTTTTACCAAAGGGGATGACTATACACTTTTTGGCCTTTTGCTTGAGGCCATGGCTCTGGCACCAGTTGTCTGTTTCTATGAGGCCCTTTTGGAGGATGCTTGTGTCGGCTGGAGAGTCTATTATGGCGCCCAGTTTGCAGTCATCTGCGAACTTGGTCAGCCACAGTCCTTCCGTGTTGGCCTGTACCTCCGAGAAATATATACCGAACAAGAGAGGTCCCAGGACTGAGCCTTGTGGGATGCCACTTGTAACTGGTTTGGAGTCTGACATGGCTCCAGCAATTCTAACCATGTGTGTTCTGTCCTTGAGCCAGTTTGCAACCCATCTAGTGACATAGAGGTTTATATTTAAGCTGGTGAGCTTATCTATAATGCCCGAATGGGGTATTGTATCGAAGGCTTTTGCGAGGTCCAGGTAGGCTGTGTGGACCACCTTTCCCTTGTCAATGGCCTTGGTGACTGTTTCAAAGAAATCAACCAGGTTTAAGAGGCAGGATCTGCCCTTAACAAAGCCGAACTGGGTAGAATCCAGTGTCTGTAGGTCCCCAATATCTTTATTTATGAGGCCCATGATGATCCTTTCCATAGCTTTGCAGACCAAGCTAGTCAGGCTTATGGGGCGATAGTTTCCAGGATCCGTTGAGGCACCACCTTTGTGGAGAGGGACCACTGTTGCTGTACGCCACTCTTTGGGTACATATCCTGTAGTAAGGCTGAGATTGAACAGTAGTTTTATGTTTGGGTTTAGCTCTTCTTGGAGTTCATGAAGGACGCAGCCCGGGACACCGTCTAGTCCCACTGATGCTGTGTTTTTTGCTTTGGAGTGGGCAGCTCTTACCTGAGCATCTGAGATGTCAGGGGGGCAGCACTCTGCTGGGATAGATATTTGCCCTTTTGGTGGGGAAGTTTGCGCTGAACCTGTCAGCTAGGATGTTGGCAATGTCTGTGAGTTTGGTGTATTTTTTTCATTTTGGACTAATTCTGAGCATATCTGGGAATTCTCACCCAGGTTCCTAACATAACTAAAGAAAGCCTTGTGATTATCCTTAGTGTCCTGTGCAATTTTTCTCTCGAAGCTGGCCTTAGACGATTTTATGAGTGCCCGTAGTTTTTTGCTAATACTGATCAGAGATGCCTTCCCTTTTTGGGATTTTGCTCTATCATGTAGTAGCTTCCTCCTTCTATTGTATAGTTTGTTTATGGCTGGGGTCCACCAGACAGGACGTCTGCCTTTGGAGGATTGGGTCTTGGTTTTATTTGGGATTGCAAGATCCATGCATTCCTGACATGCACCTCCCTCCCTCCTACCGCTGCCATTCAGTTCCCATTTCTGTACCCTGCTCCCAACCCTCCTTCAATTTATTCTATACAAAAAAGTAATAATAATAATCATAATATCTTCTTTTAAACTGTAGCAAACAGTGGCTGCACTTTATACTCTACTTGCATGGAGAGCTACAGCACTAGGGTTTTAGTTAAAAAAAACAAAACAGAATTTTTTTTTTACTTTTAAAGTGTAGCAGACTACTTGCTGCTACAGTTTAGACCGCACATGAAGCGCTGCAGCACTCAGGTTTGACCACAAATGCAATACCAGCTTTTAAAAG
Organism: Protopterus annectens; assembly: GCF_019279795.1. Classification (NCBI taxonomy): domain Eukaryota; kingdom Metazoa; phylum Chordata; order Ceratodontiformes; family Protopteridae; genus Protopterus; species Protopterus annectens. The sequence goes on from NC_056743.1 coordinate 1,768,213,639, forward strand.
CCGGTATTGCAATTAAGAATGATCGGGACCGGTTGATCATGCCCACCAACACTTTACACCTAGGGAAGTTGCCCCTCTCACTCCACCCTAGCGAAGTTACTGTCTTAGCCTTTTGACATTTCTATGAGAACATACTACCTTTGATTTTCTGTTTCTTTATAGTAAGTCTCATATAAAAAATCCCTCACAATCTGTCAACACAAGGTTTGTAATACAGACACTCATCCTTTTACTTACTTTTCCCTTGAGACTGGAGTTTAATTCAATATTGCCAATATCTCTTTTATTTTATGTGTTTATTAATTTGCTAACTAGGCAAGCCCTCAAGGTGCAAGTGCCTCTTTTCAGAGAGATCCTGGAGCATTGTCTAAGTGACTTGCTTAGCGTCACATGATGCTCTCATTCTGTCTCAGCCAGTAACCCAGTATCCCATTTACCATTCTAGTTGCCTTGCCTAAAAATGTCCTTCTTTTATTTATTGCTAGTAACTGTCTTTCTCAGTCTGCCCGCTCTCCTTATATCTCTGCCTCCTAGCAAAATCATTTGATTTTCCTTTATTAAAAAGCCAGTTTTCATTGCTTTGCCCACCTTTTGAGTTAAAAAATCCTGCAGAATTAAAAAAAAATAGTTCCTTGAGCTCCTTGCTACAGTTCCTAACACAGACTCACATTCTCACTCACTCACTGTAAGGAAATCATTTAAGTAGCTGCAGTTGAGAATGTGACTACTTTAATCAAATAAAATATTGCTCTGTCCCAAAAGTTATTGCAAAACTGACTTGAGGGGAACAGTCAGCACACTGCTGTAGAGTGCTGATCATTGTGCCCTAGGCAATCACCTTGTTAACCCTCACTGTAGCTATGTCTATGCCTCAGTGAATGTTCACTTTAAAATATATGTATTGATTTATATGACATTCTTTTAACTGACATACTGATTAATTTGATGACTGCTTACTAAGTGTTTGTTTTATAATTTGTTTATCAGTGTATAGCCTATTATCTCTTATATTGACTCACTACCTTACTTCCTTCAACTCTAGGAATAAGCTCGCTTCCTATGCATTAACTATATCACCTCCATATAATATTCAGTATTCAGAAAAAAATGTTGGTAGCACACAGCAGGTACATTAGCAAAAGTACGTTTAATATAAGAACACAAAGAAAGTAAGCACTTTCGCGGACAACTCCCGCTTCATCAGACTAACATTGAACAGGATTAACAAAACATTTTAAATAGACTCATATATCACAAAACAACCAATAAAAACAAGACATAAAAGCATGTGGAGTACAAATTAAAGTGCTAGCACAACAAGGTGATAATGTTATAAAATGAAATAGTCAACAACTATACAAATATCCTAACTATTTAAAACTCTATTAGTACCTTCATAAAACCATGTATTAAAATTATATATATATATATATATATATATATATATATATATATATATATACACAAACACACACAAATATATTCATAAAATACATAAATATATGATCTGTGTGTTCAAAAATGCAGTACATATAAAAAGTATAAAAATATATAGAGAGGCTAAGCACAGTAAATATTGCTAAAAGGTATGTATTATATATACATATTACATATAAATATTAGTGTTTCAGTGATCTTGCTCTTAAAAAAGGTTTTAAGGATACTTTATTATTAAGTCCAGGTGGTATATCCACCTGGAATTTAAGTATCCATTCCTCCTTCTGGATATTTACAATTTTACATCGTTGGCTGCAATATCCAGGTGAAGAATTTTTCTTGTGTAATATTCAGTATTGTAGTGTTTTTTCTGTGTCTTTCTTTGTATAGCCTATGGATATCAAATTGCTCTTCTGTCCCTTAAATAGCATAAGCTATGCCACAAGAACACAACTGTGAACTGGCCACAGCAAAAGCTGTACCTGTGAGTAGCAGCCAACTGAAATCGCTGTCATTGTACAATGTAAGCAAGTATAACATGAAGAACCTAGCTGTATACTAACTTATACTAATCTTGTATACAGGCCTGCTCTGTTCGGGAAAGTGGCTGTGACATCCCCCCAAAGGAGAAGTCCTTACACTCTTAAGTCTGCTTACTTAAGTGGTCACTGTCATTTGACCTTAAGATTACACTCTGTAAACCAATTACTTCCTAGCCTTGCCTTCTTGGTTTCTGCATTTACTAACTGAAACAAAACCTGTTTTTTTTTGCGCATCCATACTAATTGCTGAACACCAGCTATAAACTGATTGCTTTCAGCAATCAAGAGCCTCTGATGTCAGATAAGCCCCACTAGCCTACCCCTATTCCCAGCCACCCTGCCTTATTCTAGCATTATACTAGGGTCTATATTACATTGTCAAAAAACCTCTTCAGTGAATGCCCGTTCACCAACCAATAAACAGTGACATCTAACCAAAAAACAGACAGACTTTCAAATCCTTCAAAGTGAGGGGCTTCTCCCCCATACTCCCAAATGTGGGTGGGTGTGCCCCCACACTCCCCCTAACTAAATATACCAACTCTGAGATCACACTACAGTGAAGAAAAGGGCAAATTCCTGGCAATGGCCAAGCTTTTTCCCCCTAGGAAGAAATTCCCTGAAACAGACTTTCATGGTAGTTAGATTTCACTGTTTATTGGTTGGCGAACAGACGTTTGCTGAAGAGGTTTTTGGAAGACGTAATATAAACCCTTACACTATCTATGTGCATTGATCACCTGTGACATCTAATCCTGTACCTCCCCAGTCAGCTTTAGTAGTATCACAGAATCACTGTTCTCTCTCCATTCACCTCTTCTCAATTTCAATCTAAATTTTATCATTCCCACCTCCCTTTCTCTTTCTCATACTGCTTTGCACTATAGCTACTTCTGCTCAGTCCCCTCCCTGATATTACCTCTAAGCAAATCATTGGCAACACCCACCTCATTCATCCTATCAATCTGCTCTTATATATTACAGATTAATATTTATTATCTCTGATTTCTTCTGTAATATCTCTCAGCCTCCCCATCATCTCACTATGCTGTTTACACCTATCTATCCTCAATTTCTCTACAAAATAAGGCAACAAATCAGTAACGTTCCCCTCACTATCCTTCCTCATACACTGAACTTTTCTCTAAACTTCTTTTTACAACCCTTCCTTTCTTTAATCTCCTTTCTCCCATAATCATTTTCCCACTATATATAGCTAAACGTCCCCTTATAACTTCACAATACACTACTTTTTCTCTTCATCTCTAACACCTGACTCATATCCTAACTTTTTTAGCAATATTTCCTCCATTTCTCATATCACGTCACATAACCATGCTTCTTTCCCACTTAGTCATTATTCCTGCTCTAGTTATACTAACACACCTAATCTGCTATCACCTACATTTCCATGAAAACTCTCTACTACCTCAAGGTACCTTTTCACAAGTTCAAAACACCACCCACTCTAACTTCAGTATATCTCCAGACTTATTCCTATTCCGCTTAATATTCATTACTCTTCAAGATCAGACATGCAGCATAATATCCTACACTTCTAGAACTAGACAGTTAGGACTTAGAATCAAAAGTGGGGTTTGGGTTGGTATAATAGTTAAAGTGTTTATTTCACAGTCCTAAAGTGCAGTCAAAGTAATACAGGTGATTCTCACCTTTAAAAGGAAAACTGGCTAGGCTTAAAATGGCCCACAAGGGCAGCTAGCCTACTACTTACCTATCAACCTATAAAATCAAAATGTAAATGTCCCCTCTCTAGCCTACGACCAGCCCTGACTATCAAACTATATAAGGATGTCCACCCAAACCCTGGTCCTCCTAGCAACACACCAACCTCCACAGTTTCTAGCTCACAATCTTGCTCCTCTCAACCCAAATATCAAACTAAATTATCCAGCCCACATATTTTTAATATAATTTTAAGAAACATTAGAAATAAACTAGTAGACTTCCATGCCTGAATGGCACACCATTCCCAGACATAATTGCAGCTGCTGAAATTTGTCTAAAGCAAAATATAACAGACAAGGAAATATTACCTCCAGAATACAGTATTCGATGATTAGATGGAACCAAAAAAGGCAGATAGTGTTGCTATATATTACAGCAATCCCCTTAATTCTTCATTCCTCAAAACCCCAAAAATAAATAATAGTGAAATTCTAATGTCCCTTCTAAAACTAAACTAATACAAGTCTCTATACATAACAGGAATTTACATTCCTCTAGGCAACAATACAAACACAGCAGAATAATTCTTCTCCTGAGCATTTTCAAATATTCCTGAGAGAGTTATAATGGTTGATTGAAAATACTGATTGTCAGATCATAAGCAATGAGACCTCACCTGTGATGCAATAAACCTATATGGGCAAACAGAGCTTATTACATCTCCAACTAGGTACAATAAGCATTCTGACAAGAAATCCACCTAAGAATCAGTCCTTATTAACTCTCTAAACAAAACTTTCTCCTCTGGTGCTCTCCCTGATACCCTAAGTGCCCACCTCCCTATCTTCACTACAATGGGCCACCACAGTATCCATTAACTCCACCACTACAAACATGCTCACAATCTGTCCTCCTTCCAAAAAGATGCCAGTTACTAACCTTTCAACTAGATGACACGGTTTTCCTATTTAGTACTATTTTCCTTAATACTCTAAATGTACATGACCCAATAAGAACCAAAAGAATCAAAGGAAATCCAGCACCCTGGCTCTCCAGACAAACCACGCAACTTATGAACCAGAGGGACAAAGCATTGGAATCCTGTTGAAAAACATAATATAGAGTCTAACCTACAATATAAAAATAATTCACAAATAGCACCAAATAAAACATTACATTTGGAAAAAAATCATATTAGACCATTCTTTAAATTTTAAATCAAAACAGACCAAAACTCTTCTGGTCTTCCTTCACCCAAGTACTAAATCCTGTCACCTCTGTTGTGACTCAGTCAACTCAATCAAACAATTTGGCCTCTCAGTTCAATAAACACTTCATCAACTTTGTAACTTCTTTCCTAAATCTCTCAGCCTTCCATACCCCACAACCTTCCTCAAAACCAATACTTCAACATAAAATTTTTTCCCTGGGACCCATCTCCACCTCAGCCATAAAAAAACTACTTCTAAATGTGAAACCTCCCACCGCCGCCCCTGAAAACATAGAAGTAGAATACATTATAATGGCAGGAGATGTTCTGGTCCACCCAGTTTCGATATTAACCAGTACATTAAAGAAAGCTAATATTCCCAGCCTGTGGAAAAAATTTACATCTTAACCTTATGCAAAGGAGGTGCTTCCACAGATCTTCCCAACTGTAGAGCAATAGCCATTCTATATCCGTGCTCCAAAGACCTTGAGAAGTGTATCCATACACAATTACTCTCTTTCATTTCAGACAATAATCTCCAACATAGCATGGCTTATGTTCTAATCATAGCACTACTACTGCCCTCCTTAACTTTATAACAACTGTAAATCAAAACAGAAAGGAGAAAACCAGGCTGACCTATTAAATGCTTTTGACATTGTTTTACACACAAAACTGATACAAAAACTGCCCTGTCTAGGTCTAGATACATTGACACTCACTCGATTTTACAGCTATGTACCCTGCAGACAACAGGCTGTTGAATGTCAAAGTAAGATCCCTTTCCTTCCCATAGCAGTTGGAGTCCCCCAGGCTCTATTATAGCCCCTTTCTTATTCAACATATTTGTGAATGGCCTTCACTCAGAAAGCAAATATACAAAAATCATTCAATAAGCAGATGACTCCACTCTGATCTATGCTGCTTAAAAATAGATATAGTACAACAACTTTAACCAATGATTCCCTTACCTCTGTTGAAACATGGCTATCTGATTCTACTAAACCCCACAAAATTCAGGCTTATCTTATTCACCACAAAAACAATTCTCTACCCAGAAATCCATCTTCACTGTAACTTCATCAAACAACATTACAATTAAATTAATAACTCACACTAAAACTACTAGTTCTAATAATTGATGGGGTCTTAAAATATGACCACAATGTGAATGATGCAAAAAAAAAAAAAACTCATCAAAACATTGGCATCATCTACTGGATAAAGCTTTACCTAACAGACAGTGCTAGGAAAACACATTGTTTCACATTTCCTCCTTTTGAATCTCCTCTGTGCAGCCCATAATCTTCAGGCAAACAAGACCAAACTCTTTGAGCAATGCTACAGCAAGGTATCCAGATTTGCTGCTTATGTGACATATAAATTATACCACTGTGTAGCACTAAAGCAGTTACACTTGCCTTAATCCCTGACTCTGTCTCAACTACATATCGCACATAACCATATTTGCAAACCTGAAAAATGCCCTAGCCTAACTCACATTCTTCAACACTGCTTGCCAAGCTGGCTTCTTTTCTCAGTAGATAAAAACTAAACTACTCATAATAAGTAAACCAAGCAACTCTGCTGGTGGCTTTCTGTATTCATCCTACATCTCTAAATTTTGGAACTCCATCCCCATTACCCTTAAACAAATACCTCAGGTGAAATTAAGTCTCAATAGAAACAGCACCTAATAAACACTTGGTTGTATTTCTGCTCATCTCCTGGCTAGACAACAATTCCTATCCATCCACACCGGGTATTCTAAAGTATGCATTCCCTCACCTTATCTAAGGACATTATACTGCTATATTATATTTCTAGCCTGTGTTTCTATCATCCTTTCTCCATAAACCACTTACGTTCCTTTCCCCATTACTTACCACTTCTTACTCTTCTCCTCACACCCCCCCATTTATTTTTATTACATCCTGCTATTCCTCTTCAGCATGTCCTACTACTACTAGCTTGCTACCTTTATTTGTTCTCCACATCTTCTTTTATCTCCTTTCATATTACATCCCCTCTGTATTTCCTCTACCCAGCCACAAACCATACACTGGCACTGTGTAACCTCACTTTTTTTTTCAGCAAAGATCTTTATTAAATTATCACGTATGACATAGGCAATCTTACATTTATATAAATGAAAACAAACAATATTGACACGACTTTAATTGCAAACATTATACATCACAGACATCATTGAAACAGCTGTAGTTGCAAACATTATACATCACTTCTTGACAGTAATCCTACATCTTCTTATTCAGCCTTCCCCAACCTTCCTCTTACTCATCTTATCTGCTAATTGGCTATTGCAACATTTACCACATCCAATGCATGATCCAATTACTTTCTGCGCTGACACCTCTACCTATTTTCTTGGTGTTGCCTCTCAAACTTAGCTTCATTCCTTACTCCTCCTGCACTTTGCATAACTGTCACTTGCATGGACACATTACTTTTTTTTTTTACACGCTACTTTTACTTTTTCCCTCAAATCTCACTTTTTCAAAGCAAGCTCTCACAATTGACTTTCTCTTTTCTTTCCTTCCATTTTCTTTGTTTTGAACCATTGTTGTATGCATATATTAGTTTTTATTCATGAATTACACATTTTGTTATCTAACGATGTGTTCTGCCATCTGTTGTAACATCCTGTTCACGTTTTACAATATGTTGTATTTAATTTCATTCAGTTAAATAGTTTAAAGTCATTATTTTTCTTATCTGTGTTTTGTACCTTTGGTACATGTACCTGCCTTCAATGAAAAATAGCAACTTATGCCAGACAGACAATTATGATAAACAAATGCTAAAACATAAGAGTATTCGTTCTCTGTATTCTAATAGCTTGTCTGCAAGGCATTTGGTCAGGGGCCCTTAATTTCCTGTCCTTTAAAACTAAGATGTAGAAATGAGCATTTTTTGTGTTGTTAGGTTTGATTACATATGCTTTCCTGACTAAGCAGAACATAAAAGGTGTATATATATACCTGCATACCTGTTTGCGTACATTTTGTAATCCTGTATTGCTCATTAAAGATTAATTTCTTAACATTTTCATTGCAGTTGTCCAAAAACATCATGAAAATGGAGAAGGGCAAAGGAAATTAATTTAAAGGATAAAGGAAGGAGAGGCCCCAGTCAGGCATATATTTGTGTAAAATAAACATGTCAGAATGAGTACAAAATTTGTACCCAACCTCCAAGATGCTGGGAGAACCCTCAAAAAAGACTTTTACTGCACAAAAGATGTCAGCAAACTGCCCGCAAATATGCATATTAAGGGTACATACCTGGAGGGGCTTGAGCATTGCAGATGATGTGATTAACATTTAAAATTTGTTTTAATTTCTGGAGTAAAAGTGTTATTTCCAGAAAAAAATGTGCCTTTTCAAAGCTGACCAGACACATTTAAATAAGGTGGGAGTGGAATGTTGAAGTCGCAGTTCATTTCACACCTTTTCACTTGATCTTTAAGGGAAATCTCAAATTTTCAAATCAGAGCTGGTGGACATGCTATACCTAAAGAAATCCCAATCCCTCCAAGCTACATGCTCTAGGGACCTAAACCTTGTCACCACAATAAACAAGACATGCTGGAAGGACAGATTCCTGTCCCAGAGACTTCCCATACTCTGGAATAAGCTACCCATCTATGTCAAGCAAAGTTCCTCATTAGCACTCTTCAAGAAAAATCTTGATGAGTGGATAGAAAATAGGAAATACACCCCGGGGATCACTTCTGTGGCTCTGCTCGACAGTGGCACAGGAAAATAACTTTCTTGGGTGGTGTACGCCAGGGAACCTTCTTGGCTAGGCTTACTTAGGCCCTTGGGCCGATAGCCTAGTACCTACCTATGAACCTATGAACCTATAAAAGTTGTCAAACTTTGTGTGTGACTGGTCCACATAGTAGAGATTTTTTATTTATTTATGTACGTATGTATGTGTGTATGTATGTATGTGTGTATTTATTTTTGCCTGTGCTGCTTACAGATTATAGGCCCTCTCTCCTTCAACTGACTCATTTGCTCCATCGTCAAGCAGGTTAGAGTCAGCCAGAAGGGACCATCATATAGGCAAGCATCATGGGTGGTATGAGGTATATTTTCTCTTTTTAACCTTACAATGTTAAGTTGTCAATCTCGCCTTCATTCTTCCTAGATGGGTTCGGAGCCAATCCTCGGCTCCGACTCGGCCACTTACTAAGGCTCGAGAGCTTATTTTACCGGCTCGAGGCAACCCTATATCCCATGATGTTAGGCAATAACTCTCCAGACCTCGTTTGCCGCTTTCGCTTGCGAGGTGTGTTTTTTTACCGGCTCCTGGTAAGTCTTAGAGATAGAGTGTTCAGTCACCTTTTTTGAGTAAAAATTTCTACCTAGTTATTTCTTTCAATAGTTAACTAACTACCCTTAACTTTATTACTTTTTTATTCCCTTTTTTATCCCTTATATTCCTCCCCCTCCAGTCTTTTAGGTTAGGCCTTAAGCCTGCCCCTTTCCTGTTTTTTCTTTGGGATCCTGTGGAGTGTTTGGATGTGTCAGTATCCCTATTAATATTTTATTGTTCAATTATAATTTTCGGGAGTGTGTGTGTGTGTGTGTTTTTCTGCTACTTTTGTGTAACCCTCGACACTGTTATGTCGAAGGAACCTAAAGTAGCTAAGGTCTCAGGCTTTAAGAAGTGTGACTCGTGCTGTCAGAAAATGTCTCTGACAGACGGTCACACTTCTTGTGTTTACTGCCTGGGACCCCTGCACCTGCAGGACTCTTGTTCAGTATGTCATGCATTCAGTCCAAGAGTCCTGCAGGAGCGCAGGAACAAACTGATACTTAGGGGCTTGTTAAAGCCCGAGGGCTCCCCGACTAAGTCTGCGTCGGGGAGGCCCTCGAAGCCTGCAAAACCGTCAGCTCCAAGTACTAAGCCTTTGGCTGCTGGCTCCTTGTCTGTGCCTAGATTGGCTCCGGCTGGAGCCGATCCCCTTGAGTCACAAGTTCTGGTCTCAGCACCACTCGGTGCCGATACCTCTGAGTCCTTGCTTGCGCTGTCGGCTCCGGCCGGAGCCGACGTGTCTTCGGCTCTGTTGGCTACATCTAAGAAGAGGTCAAGATCCCCTTCATTGGAGTCCATCCATTCGGCTCAGAGATCTCCCCTGCTCTCAGAGCGGAGCCATCGGAGCTGATCTTCTTGGTCATCCACACTTTCAGATCACGACCTAGAGAGAGTGGTAAGTAGGCTATTAAAGTCTCAGGCATTGGCCCAGATGATCTCTAGCCCATCTCATCAGATGGTGGCTATTTCAACTACACCTATTTTTCCTCCTTCGACTCTCCCTCAGAGTTCGGAGCCGGAGCTCCTCGGAGCTGTGACTGTTGCGGTGTTGTACCCGATACCTCCCCCTTCGGCTCCTTCGTCTTCTACTCCGATCTCCTCCTTGATACCTTCATTGGAGGGATCCGGGCACCTGGTCTCTCTCGTCGGCTCCGAGGGGGCGAGTGGCATCGGACCATTGTCTGATCCTGTTCTCCCTCTCGGAGCGTCGGCGCTAGTGAGTTCGGCCCCGACATCGGCCTCGGAGTCTTCCCTGTCGGTGCGGCCTGGGGTTCCTACCTCTTCGGAGCAGGAGCCCTCTGGCCTTTCTGATAGGGGAGCCTTCGAGGTGATGAGGAGCGTACTAGCCCCAGGGCTTAGTCAACGGTCAGCTCCATCAGCTCCTCCCACTACAGTGCCTGCTGATGTCTCTTCTCACTCTGTTGCTCCTGGACCCAGAGATCAAATGCCTCAGGTTTCCCCACTCAGAATTTCTTCCTCTTCCGAGGCTTCTCCTGACCTGTCAGCGGAGCCTCCGCATAAGAGGACATGTAAAAGGAAGCATGTGGACTCCCCTGAGTCTATTACATCTGACACTGACTTGGATGAGTCGGAGGGATCCCCAAAGTCCCCCTCTGAGGATGTTTCTTTCTCAGACATCCTGGAAATCCTGAAGCAGAGGGGGAACTGGTCTTCCCTTAATCCTTCCGAGGACGAGTCAGTGTACCTGGAGGCGTTCGGTTCTCGACCCTCTACCTCCTGGGTGTCTCTGCCTTTTGACCCCCTTATGGAAGTAGTGGCTCGGAAGGCGTGGTCGGCCCCGGATTCAGTGGAACCCACCCCTCGGAGGCCATCTAAATTTATTACAGCACCAGTCAACAAGCAATTCCTGACAAAAGGTGTACCGGCGGATGCCATGGTGGTGGCTGCAGCCACCAAGAAGGAACTAGCTGATCCTTCGGTACCTGTCCATCCTCCTAATAAGGATTCTAGGACCATGGATAGGTATGGTAAGCGGATGTTTTCTTCAGCGACCTTTGCCATGCGGTCGCTGAATTACCTGTGTCACTTCATCCGCCTTCAGAGAGATATTCTCAAAGAGTTGGGAGAAGTCTTACAGGATCCATCAGCTGCTGGGTCCCAGGATAAAATAAACTCACAGCATGGAACCCTGAACTCGATTGTTAACTCCTCCATGCGTCTGATTTCATATGCAGCCGATGGAGCGAGTAGGGCCGCAGGCACAGGAGTGGCCTTAAGGCATCACGCCTGGATGTGGCTGTGTAATTTCGCGGACCCTTTCAAGGCGTCCTTCACAAATTCCCCCTTTGATGGTTCAGCTTTGTTCAGACCTCAAGTGAAAGACACCTTGACCAGATGCGAGCAAGATGGCAAGACTCTTTCTGCCGTAGGAGTCCGTTTCTCCACCCCTTCAAGACCATACCCTAAGGGTCAGAAGGGTGGGAAAATGTGGTTCCGCAAATCTCAAGGAGTCACATCTGATGCAAGAGGTCAGTTTACCCCCAGAGGCAGAGGGGGTAACAACAACAGACGCCGCCCTAGGGGCAGAGGGGGTCTGCAAAACCAGGGTAGCAGGAAGCCTCTCTCCGACAAACCCTTTCAGCATCCCTGAGATGTTGCCCGATTGTCCACCTTCGGAGGCAGTCGGGGGAAGATTGTCGCTATACCCAATAGCCTGGCTTTCCCTTACTCAAGACAAATGGGTACAGTCGATCATATCCGAGGGTTACAAAATTCCCTTTATCCAAACCCCAATTCAACAAAAGGGAACCCTTCCAGACGTTCCACCCGGTCTAAGGGAACTAGCAGTATTAGAAATATCAAAACTGCTAGCAAAAAGAGCCATCCAGCCAGTCCCGGCAGACCAACTAGAATCCGGAATCTACTCAAGGTTCTTTTTAGTACCGAAAAAGACAGGGGACTGGAGACCAATATTAGATCTCAGCAAACTGAACAAGTTTGTAAAGAGAACAAGATTCCGGATGGTCACGCTACAGTCCATTCTGCCCTTTCTGGGCAAGGACAATTGGATGTGCTCCATGGACCTTCAGGATGCGTACTATCACATCAAAATTCACAGGTGCTCCAGAAGGTTTCTCCGCTTTCGGCTGGGGGCCAGTCACTACCAATTCAGAGCCCTGCCCTTTGGTCTCACTACAGCCCCCAGAGTGTTCAGCAAATGTATGGCAGCGGTTACGGCTCACCTGAGACGGCAAGGATTCCAGGTGTTTCCATATCTAGACGACTGGCTCCTCACTGCCACCACCAGGCATCAACTTCTCCAAGCTTCAGCTTACACCATTCACATTTGCAGAGGGCTAGGAATCTCTATAAATTTCGAAAAGTCTGCCTTGTCGCCTTGTCAGTCTATTACTTTTATAGGCACCAACTTGAACACCGTACAACTTTCAGCAAAGTTAACAGACCAAATAGTCTTAGATATTCAAAACCATGTCCAAATTCTTCTTCAGAGCGACAAAATTCAGGCCAGGTTTGTCCTGAAAGTATTGGGTCTTATGGCGGCCTCCATAACACTTCTTCCCCTTGCACATTTTCACATGCGTCTTCTACAGTGTATGCTGTTCGCCCAATGGTCTTTTCAGCAACTCCCCATGAACCACAAGATCATGATAACTCAAACTTGCAAAAGTCATCTGTCCTGGTGGATATTGTCCCCTCAAGTCCATCAGGGCAGACCCTTTGTTCCTCCTCCCCCAGTCGCCACGGTGACATCGGACGCCTCCCTGATTGGGTGGGGGGGCATTTTCAGGGCAGGATGGTCCATGGCACTTGGCAACCTTTCGAGCGCCACCTGCACATAAATGTCCTAGAGATGAGAGCAGTGCTTTTAATGTTGCAAGCCCTCCATGACTCTCTTCCCCTAGGAACTATTGCAATTCAAACGGACAATATGTCTGTAGTGTGGTACATCAACAAGCAGGGCGGAACCAAGTCCTATCCCCTGTGTCGAGAGGCACTCAGACTTTGGCAATGGGCGATCTCCTCTCAGCGGTTTCTGATAGCAACGCATATCCCCGGGAAGTCCAACTTCATAGCGGACAGGTTGAGCAGAGCCATACTCATGCCGCACAAGTGGTCTCTCAAACAATCGGTAGTGGAAGAGATTTTTCAGAAGTGGGGTCTTCCTTTGCTGTGATATTTTTGCTACATCCCAAAACAGCAAATGCCCCAACTTCTTCACCCTCTTCCCTCTTCCAGGCCATCCCCTCAGAGACGCTCTAGTCCAAGATTGGCCTCGGGGACTTCTCTATGCATTTCCACCTTTTCCTCTAATTCCACAAGTAATTCAGAAAGCAACCGTCTTGAGAGCCAAGTTGATTCTCATTGCCCCTTATTGGCCTCGACAGATATGGTTTCCGTTCCTACAGCATTATCTTTTGGTGCAGCCTTGGCATCTGGACCCAGCTCCAGATCTGTTGACCCATCAGTCGGGGCAGCTGCACCAATCCCTACATTCTCTCAACCTCACTGCTTGGTTGCTCCACTTCCGTCCTTAGCCAGGCTTCCTATGATTTCTAATCCCATCCAGGATATCATAGTAGCTTCCCTTAAATCTTCCACCAGAAAGATTTACACTAGTAAATGGAAACGTTTCTCCTTCTGGGCAAAGGCAAGGAATATAGATCCTTTTACTGCCCCAATTCATTCGGTCTTAGACTTCCTAGCCGAAATTTTTCATTCAGGGTCTTCTGCCTCTACAGTAAAGGTTCAGTTGGCAGCCATATCAAATTTTCCTACAGGCTTATCGGACCACAATATCATGTCCAATAAGCTTTGCAAAGCCTTCCTTAAAGGTGTATATTTACTTAGGCCTCCGATCAAAGATCCTCCACCTCAGTGGGATCTTAATTTAGTCTTAACATCCTTAATTCTCCCCCCCTTTGAACCTGCGGTCTCCTGTTCATTGAAATTTCTTTCATGGACGACACTTTTCCTAGTCGCCATTACTTCTGCTAGGAGAGTATCGGAGCTTCAGGCCCTCTGCATTCGTCCTCCCTACTTAATCTTCCACAAAGACAGAGTTTCTCTAAGGACTAATCCATCCTTTTTACCCAAGGTGGCTTCGCAAACAAATTTGAATCAATCAATTGATCTACCAGTTTTTTTCCCAAACTATACTAATAGAGCGGAGCAAAAGCTACATTTTCTAGATGTTCACCGCCAGCTCCGGTACTATCTGGATAGAACTAAACAAATAAGGAAATCTGATCAACTGTTTTTATCGTATGCAGAAAATAAGAAAGGCCTTCCTGTTTCCAAGGTAACCCTATCTAGATGGCTGTTTTCTGTGATTACATCTATTTATCAACTCAGAGGCAGGGAATTATCTTCTAAGCCAAAAGCCTATTCAACTAGAGCACTAGCTACATCTACAGCTTTTCAAGCTAGACTACCAATAGACACTATCTGTCCGGCAGCCACATGGGCCTCTCCTCATACCTTTGTTTCGCATTACAAATTGGACATGGCCTCCAGGGACAGAGCAACATTTGGTTCCACCATTCATAAGAGTCTGTTCCAATAAGCCACCCAGGATGAAGGTGCTAGGGAAGCGGTCCCATCCAGCAAGAATGAAGGCGAGATTGACAACTTAACATTGAGAAGTTATGTACCTACCATAACGTTCCATGTTAGTTATCTTCTCTCGCCTTCTTTCTTGCATCCTACCCACCATCCCCCTAGCCTGGACAGACTGAGAAGATCTTCCCTTCTTTGAAGGGTCCTTTTATTCCTTTGTTCACTATCTAGGTGTCCTAGGATATATATATATAGTATAAATAATTATCTTTGGAGGTTTTTTTATTCCTCTTCCTCCTCCTTCCAGTTGGAGGATTTTGTTTTATTGGCCTATGCTAGGTTTTTCAGCTTCCAAATGAGATCTGGGGAGTTATTGCCTAGCATCATGGGATATAGGGTTGCCTCGAGCTGGTAAAATAAGCTCTCAAGCTTTAGTAAGTGGCCGAGTTGGAGCCGAGGATTGGCTCCGAACCCATCCAGCAAGAAAGAAGGCGAGAGAAGACAACTAACATGGAATGTTATGGTAGGTACATAACTTCTCATTCCACCACATGCTCAACTATGCAAGGTGAGAGGGAATACAGTAGGTTTTCTTTGCTGAGTGTTCCCTAACTTCCACAAGGGATGTTGCCAGCAAGCAGCTCCTCCTACCAGCCTTGAAGCAGGGAGTTGGTTTCCTTAGTCTCCACTTAAAAAAAGCTTATTTTTGTAGCATTTGAAATTCTTATGCTATTTCTTATAACATTTAGGTGTTTTAGATACAGAATAACTGTTTTATGCAACTATTTAAGAAAACATGGGAAATATTTTTTGGTGGATATCACAGTTTGGCTAAATATTATTTTGGCTCAGTAATATAAAACTTTTCCAAAAATGTTGTTTGATTAAGGTCTCTAATTTAATAATATTTGCCTATAAACCATTTTTATTTTATTTTTTTTATTTAATTTGCATTCATAACTTTTATTTCTACCACCCCTCTTTATATCAGTGCCTATTTTCTTTGTATTCTTTGGTTTTATGCAATGTATGACAGCTGGCCCAAGTTATGGCATGAATGGGTTCTTAAACCAATTTATCTACATTGGTACCAAACAATAATTAGACTTATTACTGATCTCATCTTACTGCCCTTGCAAGAATTGCATACCTTATAGCTGCGGAGCTAATATAAAATTAAAAAAAATAAATAAATAAACAAGCCAGCACATAATATTTCTCATATGTAGAATATTTTCCTATGCCTCCCTCAATTCGCAGAAGAATTTATCTCCCGCATCAACCTGCTCTAATTCGTCAGTCATGCAATCAGTCAATGAAATCAGTCAGAGTGCATTTCACATACAGGCACTCACATAAAACTATATTTCTTTGATTGTGGCTGGCATTAGATGATAGATATCCCAGTTGTCCGTCTATCAGCGATTAAATTAACTTTCACCCTCAAGGTTAGGTCATCTGTCGAATGATTTCCAGCCTGTTCTGTGTTTTACTTATTTTGGAGTAGAGATCAGCATCTGTTCTCCTGTGGCTGTCTCGAACAAAGCCATTCTCAGTGAAGCAGCAAAAAGAATCTCCACCTGTATGTGTCCCAAGACCTTTTAGCACTGTAAGAAACAAGCTGTTTGGTTATATTGCTTTGTCAGCATTTGTTTCTGTAGTCCTTCAGAGATCCTCCGGTGTAGAAAAATGACTGATGGCTGTTGATGCTTTCAGTTCTCTTTTGCAACCTTTCCTTTATCATTGTAAGCACTGAATAAGCATATTTGTATAGAACATCTTCAGTTTTTCTTGTATATGTTAAATTTCCATTTTCAGTGGTATTTTGTTTGGTTGCTGTATAATATATTTACTTTTTTCTGTCATGACTGTGTTGCTGGACAGATTCTAATGGATCATTTCAGCCGCAAGCATTCTAAAATGTATATAAAATATATCAAATCGGAAAAAAAACATCAAAGGACATCACAAAGCACCAGCACTTATTATAGTACTGCTTTCATTTGAAAACCAATGATTTTTATATATATATATATATATATATATGTGTGTGTGTGTGTGTGTGTATATATATATATATATATATATATATATATATATATATGTAAATATGTAATGAGATATACTCTAACATATTAGCTCCTAATCATTCTATACATTCCTTGTTGCTAAACTAAAAATATATATATATATATATATATATATATATATATATATATATATATATTTTTAGTTTAGCAACATGGAATGTATAGAATGGTTAGGAGCTAATATGTTAGAGTATATCTCATTACATATTTTTGCAGCACTGGCATTGTAAGCTTTGCTTCCTTTGAATAGTTGTCTGGAAGAAACAGAGGGAAAGACAGAGTGGAGGCGGCAGATAAACAAAGTATATGGGTTTGCACAGAGAGTGATATCGTACAGGCTAGAGACAGACAATAATTAAAAATCAGAAGTTTGAAAATCAGAGAACAGTGAGAAGCTGCCATTCATTTTCAACAATTAGCAAATTAGTTTTTGAACTATTGTGGAATGAACAGTCATATGGAACTCCCAAGTAAACAGAGAGTGGTATCCATTTGGCCTATCTTAAAGAGAAAACAATGAATTCATATACTTTGCATTTTAAAATAGTACAGTAAGAAATTAGAAAGGCAATGAGGAAGGGATGGAAATATTCATTTGCCATCACAGATACTTAATTGCTAAGATAAAGTGATTCTGTGCCCTACATTTAGTTAGAGTATCTGCATTACATTAGCTTAATCTGATTGAAAACAACAGCATAGAATGCACCCATAGGTCTGTATGCTTATACTTTGACATTGTTTGTGCCTTGTGGCCATGAGGAGGTTAGCCTTCAGCATGCTGACATGATCCTATATCTGGTACCAGTTCCAGAGAGTAGGACATAATATGACTCTTCAAGGAGTCATTTGATGAACTGGTCTTTGAGCTGAAATCCCAATACACACACACATAAACACACACACACATAAACACACACACTAACCAAATGTGTAGAAACTCATCAGTAGACATAAACAAGCTCATTATTACATTAACATGCTCTCAACCACATATATGCACACTTTCCTCCCTGCATGTGGGATGCTTCATCCCCACATTCTCTCATTTAATTATTGTAGCTGCACCTGGCTGTGTGGCTTACAGGCATAAAGTTGTGGCTATGATCTAGAAGGCCCAACTTTAATAAGTAGCTCAGATTCTGGAGGACCCAGCGAGGGAAGGGTAGATGGAAGCAGCCAACACTATCTTACCTACCCTGGGGGAGGAACTAGTGGTCTGATGACTGTTTTGCCTGGGAGACTTACAAGTGATGCAGCAATAACTGGAGACATAGACTTGACTTACCAAACTGGTGATAGTAACTTTCATTAGCATGTGAGTGTGAGCACTCACATGTGGGGGACAGCATAGTATACCCTTGCTGTGATGTGGATGCCCATGTCTTCCACCACAGGACAGAGTTAAGGCTTAATAAAATAAACACCTGATGTCTGCCATGATCATGCCATGAGGAATCATCATTATCATCATCAACCCCCCTTTTTCTGGTTGGAGTTGTCATCTCTTTCTAGTCAGTGCCACTTTCCTACATTCTTCATCATTCATAGCCAACTGTCACAGGTCTTCTCTTGCACAGCCCATCCACCTCTTTGCTGGATGCCCTCATTTCCTTTTGCTTTCTTCCTGTCTGACCCAAATCTTCAACATCAGATTATTTTCTGTTTTTCTGCACATGTGCCCAAATCACAGTAATGTGTTCTCTTAGACCTTTTCTGCAATTAGGTGTACTTTGGTTTCTGCTCTTATGTCCTCATTTCTTCATCTGTCTCACAATAGGCATCCTACCACACATCTCAGATACTTCATCACTTCTAGTCTCCTCCACTGCTCTGCCTTTACTTCTCATGCTTCTGTACCATACAGTAACATTGGTCACACCACTGATTTGTATACCTTATGCAGCTTTTTTTGGAATTCTTCTTTCATACACTACCCCTGACACTCTGTGCTAGTTGGCTGCAGCTCCTCTGATTCCAGCTTTGACTTCCTTATTTAGACTTCCATTTTCTTCAACCACCCCTCCAAGATACGTGAAGCTGTTAACATGTTCCACTATTTTCCCTTCTGTCTCAGTTCTCAACTTCTTGAGATTTCTGGACGGATGGCACAGTGGTGCAATGGTTTGCATTGTCACCTTACAGCAAGAGGTCCTCTGGTTCAATCCCCGGCTGGGATACCTTCTGTGCAGAGTCTGCATATCCTCCCTGCGTTCATGTGGGTTGTCTCTGGGTGCTCCGGTTTCCTCCTATGTTACAAAGACGTGCATCTGGAGCATTTCTCCCTGGGCCTCTGCTGAAAATTGGCTCGTTCCAAGTACTCACTTTCATCCCATTTGCCTTCGGTTTTGCATTCCATTCCACTATCCTTTGCTGAAGTTCTTGTCAGAGTCTGCTCGTAGTGCCACATCATCTGCATGTAGCAACTCTGTTTATCTACCCATCTGACCTTTTTGCTAATGTGAAGAGCAGTGAGCTGAGTGATGAACCCTGATAAACACCCACTTCCACTGGGAACCCTTCTGTGAGACTTAACACTCTTCATACTTGAATGATTGGTTCTTGTACATAGCCTGCACGAATTCTACCAATGTTTTTTGGACTTTGGGCCACCACAAGACTGCTCAAAACAGCTTTTTTGGGACGTGTCATATGCTTTCTCCAAGTCTAGGAATGCCCAGTTGGATTCTTTTCTCATCTCTAGCCTCTTCTTAAGTATCTGTCTCACTGCAAACATCAAGTCAGTTGTGCTGCATTCTGATCTGAATCCTAGTAGATCATCTACCATCCTACTTACTCATATTTTGTATGCATTTATCAATCACCCTCTCTACAACTTTCATGCAGTGTGATAGGAGTTTGATCCCCCTATACCGCCCACAGTTGTGAATGTCCCCTTTGTTCTTGAATACGGGCACTAGTATGCTTATTCTCCAGTTATCTGGGATACATCTTTCTCTCCATGCTGCTATAACTACCCTCAGGAGCTCAATCAATATCTTTAACATATCTGCTGTGACCTCATCTGAGCCTGCTGCATTCCCTTACTTCATTACTTCTTCTATGGTGGACTCCTCCTCTTCATTCATATAGGTTGTGTCAGGGACAGTACAGCTTCTGTGGGATTTTGTTCATTCAGAATTTGCTAGAAGTACTCCTTCTATCTGACTTTGATGTCCTGCAGACTGGTGAGCAGTTTGTTGCTGGCATCCCTTCTGAAGGGTGTCTAACTATCTTCTCTATCTTTCTGCCTTTGCCTTGCAATCTGATATAGTTTCTTTGTGTCATCTACTGAGCCTCTTTCCAGAAGCTGGTAGAGTGCCTCTGATGCCTTATTCTTTGCTATTGCAACTCTTCTCATAGCCTCTATGTTAGCCAGCCAGTATTGCTTCCTAGCCTGGTCCATCTTTTTTATCTCCTTCTTTCTTTTGATGACTTCCTGCACCTCTGCATTCCATAATCACCAGCTTTCCTTGTGAGCCTTATTTCCATACCTGGCTCAGGCACTTATCTGTTCCGTAGTCCTGCCATACTGTTTTGAGGCACTGACACACTGCCATTCTTTTTCACCTCCACTTATTTCCTCTTCTTCTTGAGGTCATAGAACCCTGAGTCATTTCTTGAACAGTTGTGCTTTCTTTCGATTGAACTTCTAGGCTTTCAGCCTGGTCTGTGTTGGCCTTAGAGCCTTCTCTGAACACTGCTTGCATCAGATTGTGGCAGCCAGTGGTTTATGTTGGGGATGACAGTTTCATGGGTGCATGATTTTGCAATCGCTGGTTCTACCCCCCTTTCCTTACTAGGAGGAAGTTTACCTGAGTTGCATTTTGGCCACTCTTGTGTGTGATCTGGTGACTGTCTTTCTTGCAGAACCTTGTGTTGGACATCATCAAACCATTTGTCAGACAGAAGTCTAGAATGGCCTTTCATCTTTATTGCTTTTTCCCCACCCATGTGGACCCAGGCAGTCCTGATATCCTGTTCTGTCTGTCCTGATATGTGCATTCAGGTCAGCCATTATAAACATCATTTCATTTTGCTCTGCTTTATCTAGTAGGCCCTGCAGCTGCTGCCTAAGTGCACTCTTTTCCTTGTTGTTACATTCCTGCTGTGGTACATAGGCTAAGATTATGAATACTGCCCAGTCAATACACTTGAGTCTGATTGCCATGGGTCTGTCACTAATTCTGATAAAACCCCTCATTGTCTTCTGAAGACTCTCCCTCACCACAATTCCCACACCACTTTTAATCTGTCTTTCTCCTGAGTAGTAGAATCTGGATCCCATGCCAAGTGACTTTGCTTCACTGCCCTTCCATCTTGCCTGCTGGATCCATAGGATATCCAGCCTCCTTCTTACCATCTTGTCATCCACTTCCAAGCTACATTCTGTCAGTGAACTTACACTGAGTGCAGCGGTTCTTTGTTCATGTTAGGCAGATTGATTGGCTTTACATCCAGCTTTTTGCTCTACAGAGTTATCCCAGCTAACCCAAGCTGATTATCGTATGGAGAATGAATGGGCTTATTTATCATGGAGGGCTGAAGGTCAGCAGGCAGTGGGAAGATAAAAAAATGTTATAACTACAGATTCACCATTACCACAGAACAAAAGGCTTTACTTAGCTTAACATTCAATTTCTTTATCCCAGCCAATTATTTTTTGATATAGTGGACAGATGCCAGTCATACAGGATGCAAACAACATGCCCTGGTTTTCCTGAAGTCTTCTCTGATATATTAAAAATATCTCCCTTTTTGCTATATATATGTGTGTGTGTGTGTGTGTGTGTGTGTGTGTGTGTGTGTGTGTGTGTGTGTGTGTGTGTGTGTGTGTGTGTGCGCGTGTGTGCGCGCGCATGTACACAAACACGTGTGTACCTGTGTATGTGTTGTGTGTCTTGCTTATTTATAAACTGCACTTTGTTAGTCCCTTTCCCATAGTCAGCATGCTTTTTATCATTACACCAAGATATACTATAAAGTACTACAGTCTCATTCATATGTAAACATACAATGTGAAGTTCTATCTCGCGTTCATTCTCACAAATGGGTTCTGAGCTGATCTTCGGCTTCAAGTTGGCCTACTATAAAGCTCGAGGTCTTCAGACAGCTCGAGGCCAAGTCCCTATCCCATGATGTACCTAGAGTTATCTCAGATCTAGTTTGCCGCTGCAATAGATCGGAGGTTCCTCGCATAGCTTGGGCCAGTACAAAATTTTATTCTTCAAATTTATATATATATTTACTTAAATATTTTGCTATATCTCTATTTAGTATTAGCTTAGCTCTTATAGCTTAGCTCTTATAGCTTATTGTGTAGGTTCCCTTCCCTATGATGTGCCTTTTTTCATAACTAGCATTAGCTCTCTTGGCCTCATTTTGTTTTAGGCCTTGTTAAATCTTCACTGTAGTTTTAAATAATAGTTGTGTGCCTTTGAATAGTGACTTTCTGTCACAGCTTTTGAATATATTTCGATATATAGACTTTAGACTGTTTAGATAAATAGTTATAGTTTGTGTGTGTGTGTGTGTCCGTGCGTGCGTGTGTGTGTGTGTGTGTGTGTGTGTGTGTGTGTGTGTATGATTATTAGTATTTTAGCCCATAGTGTTAAAGGGCTTGTTTGATAGTTTTTTGGGTGTGTCTTGTTCATTACATTACCCTCTTTTAAGATTGTGTGTTCTAGTATGGCTGACCAGGATAAGGATAAAAACCCTAAATCAGGGTTTAAGACATGTCCTAAATGTGGACAGAAAATGTCTGTCACTGACAGTCATGTAAATTGTGTACACTGTTTAGGAGCATTACACCTTCAGGAATGCTGCTCCATTTGTCATTGTTTCTCTTCTAGGGTTGTACAGGAGAGAAAGAGAAAGCTGATTGACAGAGATTTAATAAAACCATCTTTTCAAGAAGCTTTGAGTGACCAGGACAGGTCTAGTAAATCCTCAAAGTCTTCTAAGGCTTCTTCTTCTTCTTCTTCTGAGGTAAAAAAATCTAAAAAACCTTCAATGTCGGCCCCACAGCCCTCGGAGCCGACCATCTTGTCCTTTCGGAGCCAGTCCCTGGTCCTAGAACTGGTATCCAAAGTACCTAAATCTCCACTCCTGCAATCTGTAACTCCTTCTGTCAACTCATCTCGGTCTTCGATAAGCCTTTCCGATTTGGATGTGGATCATGTGGTGCAGAAGCTTTTACAGGCACCTTTGCTAAATTTGTATTGGCTCTGACCCAAACGGCTTCGGAACTGAAGACCCTTTTACCATCTACTACTTTTTCTCCTCTGAGCCATACTGGTCCTTCAGAGCTGGAGGAATCAGACTTGATGATTGTTGAGCCTTCAGAGCCGACGCCTGCTCCAGTGTCCTTGGCTCTGTTTACTCTGACATCCTCAGCACCGATCGAGGAATCTAGGAGCTGACACTCTCTGGTTGGGTCCGGGGAGGATAGTTGGGCCGACTTGTTGGTTACGACTGTGCCTCTCGGGGCTTCTACTCGAATGAGCTCGGCTTCTACCTCTGGCTCAGAGCCCACTGTCCCGGTGCCGGGGCTATCAAAGGTTTCCTTGGATCCATCGGTCCCTTCTCATCGGAGCAGAGGTGCCTTCGAAGCCATGAGGAGAGTTATGTCTTCTAAGACATCTTCGACTTCAGGTCTGGCTACCTCCTCCCCAAAAGTGCCTGTGTCTGCTTCTGCTTCACAGATCCTTGCTAAGCATAGAGACCTAGAGCCTCAGGAAGCCCCATTTGGTGGTCCCTGCTCTTCCGAGACCTCACCAGAAATCCTCACTGATGAGGTTCTCAGGAAGAGAATCTGTAAGAGGAAGCATTTAGACTCCTCACAGGAGTCTCTCACATCTGATACTGACTTGGATGAATCAGAAGTGGTCCCTGCTCTTCCGAGACCTCACCAGAAGTTCCCACTGATGAGGTTCCCAGGAAAAGAATCTGTAAGAGGAAGCATTTAGACTCCCCACAGGAGTCTCTCACATCCGATACCAACTTGGATGAATCAGAAGGGTCCCCACGGTCCCCCTCTAAGGATATCTCTTTTGCTGAGATATTAGAAATCCTTAGGCAGAGGGGTGACTGGCAGTCCACCAACCCTACTGAAGACGAGTCAGTTCTCCTGAAGGATTTCGGGTCTCAGCCCTCCACCTCTTGGGTGTTTCCACCGTTCGATGAGCTTATGGAGCTGGTCTCACAAAGAGCGTGGGAGTCTCTGGACACCATGGAGCCTGTTCCCAGGAGGCCTAATAAATTTATTTCTGCACCCCATGAAAAATCTTTTCTTACCAAGGGAGTGCCAGTTGATGGCATGGTGGTGGTGGTAGCCACCAAAAAGGAAATTTCGGAAACCTTTTCCTCTATCCATCCTCCTAACAGAGATTCTAGGATCATGGATAAATACAGGAAGTGCACATACAGTTTAGCAACCTTTGCACTGTATTCGCTCAACTATCTCACCCATTTTACTAGACTGCAAAGAGATCTCCTAAAAGAGCTTGGAGATACTCTTCAGGGTACAGTAGCTGCAGGAGCTTCAGATAAAGTTGCTTCCCAGCTTGCTACCCTGAATTCCATAATAAACTCATCAATGCGCCTCATTTCATCTGCAGCTGATGGAGTGAGCAGGGCAGTGGGTATAGGAATTTCTCTTAGGAGACACTCCTGGATGCGCTTGTGTTCCTTCGCAGAGCCCTTTAAGTCATCCTTTGTTAACACCCCTTTTGGTGGCTCGTCCCTTTTCGGGCCCAAAGTTAAGAAAACTTTGACCAGGTATGAGCAGGAAGGAAAGACTCTGTCTGCCATCGGAGTCCGTTTTTCCACCCTTAACAGACCATACCCCAAGGGTCAAAGGGGAGGAAAGCTGTAGTTCTGTAAAGCCCCCAGAGCCTTTCAGGACACACGTGGTGAACCCCCCCCTCCAGGGGCAGAATAGGGGGCAATAATGGAAGACGCTGCCCTCATGGCAGAGGGGTCTGCAAAACCAGGGCAACAAAGATCAGTTCTTTGGGAAGCCCTACCAGCTCTCCTGAAAGGAGGGCCGACTGTCCTATTTTGGAGGAATTCGGGGGTCGCTTATCTTTGTATCCAGATGCCTGGCTCAAAATAGCAAATGACATCTGGTACAAAGTATCATTTCCAGAGAATACTTCATTCCTTTCACCACACCCCCTCCACTGACAAGAAAAATCCCGGACGTTCCACCCAGTTACAGGGAACAGGCAACAATAGAGGTCCAAACATTGCTAAGAAAGAGTCATCCAACCAGTCCCAGCAGACGAGATAGGATCCGGAACTTACTCAAGATTCTTTTTAGTTCCAAAAAAGACAGGGGACTGGAGACCTATTTTGGACCTCAGCAGACTAGACAGATCTATCAAGAAAGAGAGGTTCCAGGTGGTCACACTTCATTCAATACTTCCCTTTTTAGGGAAAGACAATTGGATGTGCTTGATAGATCTTCAGGATGCGTACTACCACATAAAAATGGCAAGACCATCCAGGGATCATCTGCACTTCTAGCTGGGAGCCAGTCATTACCAGTTTCGATCCCTGTCCCTTGGTCTCACTACAGCCCCTGGAGTGTTCACCAAAATGTATGGCAATGGTCACAGCTCACCTGAGACATTTAGGATTCCAGGTGTTTCCGTACCTAGACGATTGTCTCCTCACTGCCACCACCAAGCATCAGCTCATACAAGCCAGGGACACCACTCTTTCACTGTGCAGTCATCTGGGCATTGCAATAAACTCAGGAAAATTTGCCTTGTCGCCATTGCAACATACCATTTTTATCGGAGCAGAATTGGACACCACCACCACCACTTTGAGACTTCCAGCAGAAAGACTCTTAATACTCCATCAGCAGGTCCACAATATCATATCCAAAAACAAGGCTCTAGCATCAGAAGTACTAAAATTGTTAGGCATGATGGCAGCTGCAATATTAGCCATACCATTGGGTCGCATGCACATGCGGATTCTGCAATGGTTGTTGTTCACTCAATGGTCTTACCAAGAGCTCCCAATGTCTCATCTTATAATGATCACAAACACATGCATAAAGCATATTCAGTGGTGGCTGACCTCTCTTCATGTTATGATAAGTCGTCCTTTTGTTTTAGCCCTGCCAGCAGCCACAGTGACCACGGACGCTTCCCTGATGGGGTGGGGGGGCATTTTCGGGGAAGAATAGCCCAAGGCACATGGAAACATCAGGAAACACATCTGCATATCAGTGTCCTGGAGATGAGAGCAGTACTTTTAGCAGTGCAGTACTTCCAGGACTCTCTTCCTCTGGGAACAATTGTGATTCAGATGGACAACATGTCAGTGGTCTGGTACTTGAACAAACAAGGAGGAACCAGGTCCTACCTCCTTTGTCACGAGGCCCTTAGAGTATGGCAATGGGCTACATCCACCCAGCACTTTCTGTTAGAACGCACATCCTGGGGAAATCCAACATGATAGCAGACAAGCTGAACAGAGCAATCTTGTTGCCTCACAACTGGTCCCTCAAGAAAGAAATAGTGGACAAGATATTCCACAGGTAGGGCCAGCCTTGCTGCAACCTTTTTGCCAACCACTTGAACACCAAATGCAGAAGCTACTTTGCCCTGATTCCCCCTCCGGGAGAAGCCCCAAGGGACGCACTTGTACACGATTGGCCTCCGGGTCTCCTCCATGCATTTCCATCAATTCCTTTGATACCCAAAGTAGTACAGAAAGCAAAAGCCCTGGGAAGGACCATCATTCTAATAGCCCCTCATTGGCCTCATCAGATTTGGTTCCCCTTCCTTCGACTTTATCAATTGGAGGACCCTTGGATTCTGGACCCAGTTCCAGATCTTCTGATGCACTCATCGGGGGAACTTCATCCCTCTCTTCAGTCCCTCAAGCTGACAGCTTGGCTGCTCCAATTCCCAACATAACCAGGTTCCATAACCTTTCAAATGAAATGCAGCACATTCTAATATCCTCTCATAAATCCTCTATGAGGAAGCTATATCTTAGTAAATGGAAAAGATTTTCTATATGGGCCTCTCAAAATAACATTGATCCCTACCAAGCCTCTATGGCCTCCATATTAGAGGTCTTGACCATGATTTTCAACAAAGGAGCTGCAGCAGTAACAGTTCGGCTTGAACTTGCTGTTATCTCTAATTTTCACCTTAGATTTGAAGGATTGAACATAATGTCACACAAACTATCCAAAGCCTTTCTTAAGGGGACTTTTCTTCTCAGACCACCTGTGAAATCCCCTTATACCTCATGAATTTAAATTTTATGCTTTCTCACATTATTCTCCCTCCTTTTGAACCAGCATCCTCATGCGATTTGAAATATTTGTCATGGAAGACTATCTTTTTGTAGTTATTACTTCTGCCCTTAGAGTGTCAGAGCTTCAAGCCTTGTCCATAAAGCCTTCTTATTTGATTTTCCATGCTGACAGAGTCTCACTACGAACTAATTCCTCTTTTTTTGCCTAAAGTTTGTTCTGAAACTAACCTTAACCAAATTATTGATATGCCAGTGTTCTTCCCCAAACACTCCAACAACTTAGAATATATGCTGCACAAGCTTGATGTTCATAGACAGCTCAGATTTTACTTGGATAGGACTAAAGAGTTTAGGAAATCAGAACAGCTTTTTGTTTCCTTTTCAGATTCCAGAAAAAGGTATGCCAGTGGCTAAAGCAACTCTGAATAAGTGGTTATCCGATTGTATCACATTTGTTTATTCAGCTGCTAATATGCCCTTACAACAAAAAAATAAGGCTCATTCTACCAGAGCAGTGTCTACATCATCTGCCTTTTCTGCTAGATTTCCTATAGACAACATTTGTGCAGCAGCCACCTGGTCAAGACCTCATACCTTTATCACTAATTACAAAGTTGACAGGGCTTCCTTTGGGTCTACTGTCCTGAAAAACATACTCCCGTGAGCCACCCGAGATAGATGGTGCTTGGGACGCTACCCATCTGTAAGAATGAATGGCGAGATAGAACAACTTCACATAAAGAAGTTATGTACTTACCATAACGTTCCATGTGAGTTGTTCATCTCGGCTTCATTCTTACTCCCCACCCTCCTACCCCCTCCAAGGTTTTTTGAAGACCGAGATACTAGATTCTTCGTGGTTGTTCAACCCTTCTATGGGTTTCTCTTATAGAGTGATAGAATGACATATGGTATTATTATATGCAGCAAACAAGATCTGAGGCAACTCTAGGTGCATCATGAGATAGGGACTTGGCCTCGAGATGTCTGAATACCTTGAGCTTTGTAGCAGGCCGACACGGAGCTGAGGATCAGCTCCAAACCCATCTGTAAGAAAGAAGGCGAGATGAACAATTCACATAGAATGTTATGGTAAGTACATAACTTATTTTTATCTTTCTGTCTTCCAGTTTCTCTGTTGAAAAGTTGTCACCCTTACAGTTTGAGTTACAGTTGCAGGTCTAGCATCGCCATGCCATGTCTTCTGGATTCTTCCTGCAAAGCTATGAAGTTTTGTGTACATTACTTATTCCTTTTTTGCCCTTCACACTGACACTTAACACTGCTTTAGAAGGAAAGATAACACAACTCCTGAACAAGCTATATGCTTGCTTAGTTGAAGACAAGTTATGTAGAACCTGTCTGGAACTCAATCCCATGCCTGTCATTATTTGCTTTTACTTTCTCTGACTATTTCAGCATTGAATTTTGTTGGACAGTTCCACTTTTTAACCTTGCCCTCTGTAGTCTGCCCAGCACCTCCCTGATGACATGTTGAAGGAGCTCTTGCCAGGAATGGCTGTAGATGGCAATATCATCTAGGTAAGCAAGGGCAAAATCTCCTGCTCCTGCTAAGATACGATATACCAGCATCTGGAAAGTCACGGGGGCATTTTTCATCCCAAAGGGCATCTTTGTGAACTCATACAAGCCAAAAGGAGTCACAAAGGCTGACCTCTGTGTATCATTGGGAGTCAAGGGCACCTGTCAGTAACCTTTGGTAAGATCAATAGTGGTAAGATACTTAGCCCCACCGAGCTGTTGTAGGGCTTCATCTGTCCTAGGCATGGGGTAAGCATCTGACTCTGTGTGACTATTTAATTTCCTGTAATCCACACAGAACCTGGTGCTGCCGTCCTTCTTTGGTACCAGCACCACTGGGGTGGCCCAGGGACTGCTGGACTCCTGAATTACCCCTAGTTCCAACATTTCCTGTATTCCCTCCCTCAGAGTCTGTTTGACTCTCTCAGGCACCCTATAAGGGGCCTGCTTAATAGGCCTTTGGGGTCCTGGATCCACATGGTGCTGCACCAGGTGGGTGCACTCTGGTTTCCCAGTGAACATGTCCCCAGACTCCTGTAACAGTGCTCAGATGTCTCAAACCTGGGTAGGGGATAACTGCTGGGACATTGTTACCCCTTTCACTGAGGTGTCAGTTTGAGTCTCACCTAGGAGATCAGTCACCAGATCCCCCTCAGACTCCTCCTGCCATCCACTACAAATACACAGCACAAGAGCCTCCCTATCATGGTAAGGTTTCATCATTTTAACATGGTACAATTTGTGCCCCTGTCTCCTGCCTAGCAGTTCTGTCATGTAGTTAACACCACTGACCTTCCTTACTACCTTGTAGAGTCCCTCCCAAGCTGACTGCAGCTTGTTGTGTCTGACAGGAATGAGAACCATTACCTGCTGCCCTACAGCATACTGTCTATCTCGAACATTCCTGTCATACCAGACCTTTTTCTGCTGTTGGGCTTCTGCCAGGTTCCCCTGGGCCAAGCCCATGATTTCCCTGAGCCTTGTCCAGCAGTTTAGGACATATACCACAACAGACTCCTTGTGGGATTCAGACTTACCCTCCCACTCATCTCGAATCAAATCTAGAGATCCCCTCACCGTATGCCAATACAGCAACTCAAAAGGTGAAAAACCTATATATTCCTGGGGAATCTGTAAGCAAACAACAGATGGGGCAAATATTTGTCCTACTCCCTCTTAAACTGGTTTGTAAATGCCCATATCATGGATGTGAGTGTAGAGTTTAACCTCTCAACAAGGCCATTAGTCTGGGTTCTGTAGGTGCTTCACTCTACAGTGCTTCCACAGACAAGCCAGCAGGTCAGAAGTGAAATTGGCCCCTCTGTCAGTTAGTATTTTGTTTGGGAAACTTACCCTGCTATAAATCTCTAACAAAGCATTTGCCACCTTTTCTGCCTCAATGGAGGACAGTGCCCCTGCTTCAGGGTATCTGGTAGCATAACCTACTACCACTAGGGTGTACGTTTTCCCTGTGGATCTTGAGGTACTCAGAAGCCCTGCAGTATCCATAGCTACACTCTGAAATGGCTCCTCAATCACAGGCAAAGGCATCAAAGGAGCTCTCACTTTGTCTCTTGCCTTGCCTACCTTTTGGCACAGCTCACAGGTCCTGCAGTAATCTGTTACATCTCTGGAAGTCCCAGGCCAATAAAAATTCTGCATAATATGTCTCTTTGTATGCTTTATGCCCATATGACTTGCAAAGGGAATATCATGGGCTATGGCTAGAAGTGCCAGATGGTAGGCTCTGGGCACTACCAACTGCTGTATTCTCTCACCCTCTAGCCCTCCCTCAGGAGTCCACTCTCTATACAGTAACCCTTTGTCCCAGTATACAGATTCCCCATTCCCTTGAGAATCAGGTGCCTCCCTAGCTACCTCCCTTGGGAATTGCAATGTAGGGTCTGAGAGCCGAGCCTGTCTCAACTCTCCCTTTATAACCCTTCCCAGCTCCCCTTCCACAGGAAGTCTGGTATCCTCTGACGGTGGTGCCTCACTGTCAGCCTGGGTACTTCTACTTACCTCTGCCCTTGCAGTCAGTCTGTCTAAGGGAACATCAGTACTCACAAGCAGTTGTGGCTCACCTTCACTTTCATTCCGACAGGGTAGCACCCTCCCTGAAGTAACCACTTCACCAGTCCTGGCTGCAAATGTGAGGTTTGTATGGCTATTCCCAGGGCTACCAGACCCATATGCTTGTCTCCAAGCCTGACTGCGTGTAACTGCATGCACACACTTTACTGCATTATCAAAATCATTCCCTATCAGGACATCTGCAGGGTTATCCTCAAACACACCTACTTGCTGGCCTCATTTTCCACCCTCCCAGTCAAGGTGAAACTTAGCCAAAGGTATTTGGAATGGGGTCCCTCCTAAAGCTCTGACTGGAGTAGACTGCCTAAGCAAGGCAAGTAGTGCTCCTGTGTAACCATTGCAGGCTTCGCAATAGTTAGGTTAGAGGCTGTGTCTCTCTTAGCAGTGGCCTTTTTCCCATCCACTAATGTAGGATATAAACTCTTGTGGTAGTTTGGTACCCTTGCTGTATTGAGACAATGCACTGCTGGCATTTTGTCATTCCCACTTACTGGCTCTTCAACCGTTTTTCCTCACCTTGCCTCCATGGAAATCTATATGCTACATGGCCCCAGTGGTTGCATTTAAAACATTTAACCCTTGGTCCTGGACATGTACCTGGATTAGTGGCTTCCCCTGTTACTGGCGGACTCTGTTGGGGCAGTCTGGGCTGACCACCATGGGTTCCCTTAGACCCATAAGCAGCACTGGGTGTCCCTTTCCTGTGCATTGATGCCCTGCTTGCCAGGTATAGATGTCTCTTCCCCAACTCATCTGCAGTATTGCATTGTCTATCAGCTAACCAGATTCTCATGTCCTAAGGCAAAGTGCTAAGGGCATGTTCTCTCACCAAAAGGTCTGCCAGCCCTTCAAAAGTGGTGACATTCACTCACCCACCTGTGAAAATAAGTGCTTAGTTCTGCAACATATTCATACACACTTTCATCTGCCTTGCGTCCATGCTCATGAAATGTTTTTCTATAAGCTTCAGGTTTTAACTTAAAGCATTCTAAAAGACAGTTATTTACAATATTATAATTTAAGCAATCCATATCAGACAATTTAGAAATAGCAGTTACAGTTTTACTATGGAGTAAGGGGGTCAGGAACCGTACCCAGAGCCCTTGATCAACATTATACTGTTTACATACCGTCTCAAACATATGAATGAAACTAACAAAATTATCCCCCTCTGTAAATTGTGGAAGAAATTTACTGACCTTTATTGCTTCTGATGTTTGGTTACTCCCTTTCCCATTACCTTCCATGACTCTGGTGAACAGTCAGCATCTCCTTTTCATATTGCTTCTGCCTCTCCTTCTCTTCCACCTCTAGACATCACCGTTTCTCATTTTCCTCTACCTCTAGATGTCTCAGTTTCTGTGCTCATTCTATTTCCAAATGGTTGGCCTCCAGCTCACATATCTAATTCCAGATAGATTTTTAAGTCCTCTGTGGAAAGGTTGAGCTGTACATTGTCTGAGAGTTGCACATCTCAAAGGCCAGCCTGGTTGTCCTCCTGATCACTGGTCTGCAATCCAGCTGTGCCCAAAGTTACAATAATTTCTGCCTTAGTTAGGTTGGCATACACCAGTCCTTTAGCTTGGCACATTTCAGCCAACTGGAACTTTATCAGCTTGCCATGGTCCTCTGCTGACATGCTTGCCTGTTCTCCCTGACTAACTAAGCTAACAATAAAAAAATTGTGATGTGAAAATCTGAATGTTCACTGCATGGCTGATTGAGAGTACAAACACCTTCAGTGACCACTGTACACAGGCTACAAGAATTTAATATTCACACCACTACAAGCCAATTAATATGTGATGTGGCTAGCTCACCACTGTCAACAAATTAGTATGTGTTGTGGATATCCCACCACTGCCACCAATAACCAATTAATATATGATGCCTTTGCACCGGCCCAATAATCAAGGAGCCTCAGTCCTCCCACTGGCAACATCTAGGGGACATACACACTGGGAAGATGACAAGTACACACAAAGTAAAGTGCAATTTCCCTTAAGAGCACACAGAGATCATAGTCAGTCTGGGGCTGGTTTATCCCTCTTTCTCCAGATCCCCAATAAGACTCCCCACTGGTATAGCTATAGGGTTAAGATCTCAGCTGAGGGGCAGAACTAAGACCTCCAGCACCCTCTCTGCCCAACCATTGCTTTGTGTCCCTGCCCAAGTAGCTGACACACACACTTTGAGATTTGGTTTATATACAAACACACACACACACACACACACACACACACACACACACACACACCTGCGGAAGGCTGGCACAGGTTTACTAGCTATGCCCCCTTCTGCCCAGAAGGTAAGGTAGTTTCCACTGCCACCAACCCCTACTTATCAGCTACTATAAGGCCCTTACAAAGGGTGTCCAATCATATTGTGGAATGTTACTATTATCCAAATGGTAGTCTGACCAAGACTTACAGGGCTATTTAAGAGTGGCCTGTACAATGTCACCAAATGCATATGCAAGTACTCTAAAAGCTTAAATATGTCTCACAAATGTCAGCCACAAAGATAGGTTTAAATATATTTAATAATAAATAATAAAAGAACAGGACAATACTCAGTCAATCAACACAGTAACTTCAGAGTTCAAAATCACAGGAAATATTTTAAAGCAACATTGCAGGACAGTCTCAAATAAATACAGAAACATCTGAACTAATCTTTACTATATTCCTATCTATATCTAAGAGATATAATATGCCCTAAATCTTACTTACAGAGGAAGACAAGTGCATGTGATGAGTGGATGTTCTTGCTAGGTCCAAGACAAAATACAAAATGCACAGTCTCTCTCAGAGAGAGTTCTTAAATTAATATCAAATATTACTGCTGGGTTAGCTCGGATGGCATCACTTTTTGTCACCTGACTTACGTTCCCAAGCTAAACTCCCCTTTGCAGCATTTGACATCACCTTGTGAAAAATACATAGCTTTCAGATGATTGCAGTTGCTAGAAGACATAAAACAACAAAACACTTACAAACCAATGCAGAAGGTACCCTAGTTCTAGACATCCTGACTCCTTGCTGCATTGAAATGAACTTTTATAACACAATCGTAAAACAAATTAATTTCAACTTATTTTCTTGAAGTTTTGCAAGTTAACTCTGCATGTTCCAGTTTCTACTATTAAAACATACATTTGCACAGGTATATAGTTTATATACATTTATGTTCTTTTTCAGTAGGGTACACTATGGACACATCCTTGAAGCTCAGTACTTAACATACAGTTCTGTATAAATCATATTAATATTCACAAATGACATAGAATTATTTACAAAGGTCCAGATAGCTAGGCTGGCAATATTTCCCTATATCACAGAAGTCTCAAAGTCCTTTTCAGGAATTACGTGGAGATTTTCCCCCTGGGAATTGAAAGACTGAGGAAATAAAGAGGTGTCTAGGGAACACATTCATTTTACCTATTGCTGCCTTGGATAAAAGTGAGAATTTCAAATTATTCCATCGCAGAAAATCGTTCTGAATACTGGTCCAAGCTGTATAGATATTAGATTGGAGATTTAGAGGTGAGATTTGATTGCATGTAGTATATGCCCAAATATTTAGCTGATAAGTGGATTTGAATTCCACCCAGTAAAACAGAGTCAATAAAATTATAGTATGGATTTAAGTTGGAATGAGTTGTTGTTGTTGTTGTGTATTTCAGCTTTTCCCGGTTAGGGGTCGCCACAGCGGAACTCCGGTCCGCTAATGATTGGCAGTAGATTTTTACGTACCGAGTTGCCGGCTCTGATGCACAACCTTCAATGAATGTATGCTCATTCACGCATGTCTCCACACAGAAGATGCTCTAGCTGAGAATCGAACAGGACAACGTCTTACTGTGAGGCGACAATGCTACTGCAGCACCACCACCGCAGTTCTAAGTTGGAATGAGTAATTTACTTAAATTTAGTTTGTAATTAGACAATTTAGAGACTAAGTTGATACAGTTTAACATTTTAGGCATACCAGAATTAGTGAAGCTTAACATAAATAAACTTTAAAGGAACAACAAAAAACTCCTTAAACTGTACAATAAAGTTACAACTTGTCAAAATGAGAATAGAATAAAAAATATCACCAAGAAACTGAAAACACTATAAGTACCAGTAAATCAACTCATGATCAGAGATTAGTTTGTAAGGCAAAGGATAACTACAAGTTCATATTTAGCTGTTTTAGAAAACTAAGAAATAACAATCATTTATTTAGTGGGGGCCCTACTCTGACCTCAGTGACATTGCAAATATACTAGCAAATTAATTCACTGCAAACTTCACCCTTGAAACCCCTATTCAAACATCACTCATCACCATACCTCTCAGCTTCTTAGAACAAGAAATCTGTACAAAGTCACAGAGAAAGGCCCAAAAACAGGGACAATTTTTAAATATTGCTCTTACAAACTTAGAAAGTTGATAGAATAACAGATTTTTATTAGCATGAATTTTCTGAAGGATATGAAGTCTGAAATACAAATGACTGCCATTATTTTCTGACTTCGGTCCTCAATGATTTGCCAGTGATTTGCCAGAAAACCACAATTTTATGAGAAATGGATAAAAAATATGAGTCAAAAATCTGGACATACAGCATAAATCTGGACAGTTGAGGTATGCTCTTCTAGAACCCTTATACTCCCTGCCATCACTAAAGTATATTCTTAAGGTCTTAGCAAAGACCAAAATGACAACAAAAATCAAAAAGTCGACAAAGCAGCTGAACAAAAAAATAGATAAAAAAACTGCTCAAGGCTTGGAAAATACAAAACCACGGACTAGCGTAACTTTTACTTTATTCAACGCTTTCATAAAAAACTTCTTCAGAACCAAAAGGAATGTTACATCAAGCATTCATTTAAATACTGCACACAATTAAAATCAATTAAGCAATTACATAGTGTAAAAACATAATTAAAGAGCCCTTTACAAAAAGCAAACTCTTCATTCATCATTATGCACTATAGAATAGGTATAATTGTACATTACAATAACAAACATTATAAAACATATGCTTCACGATCTTTTAAGAAACATTTAATATTGATGGCTTCATTTAACCCAGGAAAATGATCCGTCTGTAGTTTAATTTGCCATCTAGCCTCTCTTTGAGCCAAAAAATTCCTGTAATCACCCCCCCTGATGTCAGGTTCACAGTGTTCCAGGATAGAAAACAAACATTTTTTAAAACCAATACATTCAACACTATGTTTATAAAATATTTGGTTTTTGTCCTTTTTTCTAATATTATACATATGCTCCTTCATTCTAACATTTAATTTTCTAGTAGTCATACCAATATAAAATGATGAGCATTTGTCACACACTGCAATATAAACAACTCCTTTTGTTTTGCAACAAAAACTACCAGGGACCCCTATGGTATAAAGTATGTGAAGAAGCTGAATGTAGAGACCTTCTAAAATAAACCTACAGACGGAACAGTCATGACACTTGTGCATACCCCTGTGGATATGCCCCTTCTTAATGCTACATGTGCTTCTATCTCTCCCCTTTTCAAATGCTCCTTTCAGACTATGTTCATTCCTATAAACAAACTTCAGTTTCCCCTTAATGGCTGCCATTAAATCAGCATTTCCTTCGAGGATTTTCCAATTGTTTATAATATTACGTATACCTATATTGTCAACACTCATATTCATACTGAAACATAAAATTTCAGTATACTTTCCAGTTTCCTTATCTTGGAGTGTTGGCCTAATTTTCCAAAATGGGTGGATACAAGGTTGCACGTTGCTTAGAGATGTCATCAGCTGCTTCCCTTAACAAACTCTCACTGTACCCCCTCTCCAAAAACAATTGTATGATGAATTCAAGCTCATTAATAAATGCCTCATCAACACTCATCATCCTGCTAGCTTGTATGAATTGGCTTTTAGGTATATTATTCAGCATGAAATTCGGATGTTGACTAGTTGCATGTAAATAATTATTCTTGAAAGTTTCTTTACAAAAAATACTGCTAGTAAAGTTTTCTCTCAATGCATTCCATGTCAAAGTTACATCCAAAAAGTTAATGGAATTTCCATAACATCCCACAACAACCTTCAAGAAGTCAGAAACCTCATTCAACTTATTACAAAATAACTGCATTTCTTGAACCCCTCCATATAAAATAAAAATTAAATCATCTATAAATCTTTTGTAATAAATTACCTTGAATTCAGTTTTCAAGGAGTCCAAGATGGTGTGTTCCCACCACCCCATAACTAAGTTGGCAAAAACTGGGGCTGCTAGGGACCCCATCGCAACTCCTTGAACTTGCTTGTAAAATCTATGATTAAAAATAAAAAAAAATATTTTCTAAAATAACTTCCATAGAATCACAATAAAAACTGACTTCTCCATTAGATATATTACTACATTGCTGTAAAAATGCTCTCATTGCTTCTATCCCCTTGTCGTGGGGTATGGACGTGTACAAAGACACTACATCTAGAGTAAACATAATATTCTGTGTTGGACTGAATAAATGAGCTTCATTCACAAAATGAATACTATCTAAAAAATCCCAAGAGTCCCTCAAATATGACTTCATTTTGCAAACAATAGGACTAAGCATTGCATCAATCATTTTTGACATACCCACTGTGACATAATTCGGGCCAGAAATAATAGGTCTGAAGGGAGGGTCCATTAGGCTTTTGTGACTCTTAGGAATGCCAAACATCACTCCTCTTCTAGGATGTTCTACTTCACAAAAATTGTACATTGCAGAATCCATATTACTGCACATCAAATTTTCATACAAAAAGCTGTTAACATACCTGAAACCTTTCTCTATGTCCTTTGTCGAAACAATATTATATTCATTCACATTACTGAGCATAGATTCCATTTTATTAATATAATCCTTTTGATTCATCAAGACAGTGAGCCCTCCCTTATCACTTTTCATTATTCTGATGTCTCTAGAAGTCACTAACTCTTTCATAGCTTTTCTCATGTTGACATTCAAGTTGTTAAAATAATATTGACTCTTGTTATTGAGCAAAGCTCTAATGTCATTCTCACACGTTGTTTTAAACACCTGAATAGTATGAGTTAAAGCTGGATTAAAGTTAGAAGGTTTAAAAAACATGCTGTTGTTTTTTCTCACATCTTTCAAAATATATCTTAAATTTAACTTCCTAGTAAATTTCTTTAAATCAAGGATGGTTTCAACTACATCAGCTCGCCTAGTGGGAATGAAATTTAAACCTAACTTTAACAGTTGAACATGAAATTTGTTTAAAATACAGTCAGATAAATTTAAAATGTCCTTTTCAAACTTACCCTCACCTACTCGTTGTCTGTGGATGATTCGGACATTAATCTTGCCTTCTTTCTGGTCATCTTCTGCTGCTTGCAAGTTCTTTGCTCTTTCTTTGAACTTAAAAAACACCCTGTTTGATAGCAGTGTCACTGTTTTCTTTATCAAAAGTTTTAGGTATAGATGGAACAGCCGTTTTTTCAACATTAACCATAGAATCTTCAGTTTCTGAGACACTGCTGAATCCACAAACATTGTCAAAATTACCCATATGCCCCGCTTGCTTAAATAAAGTTCCTTGTGCATTGGATTTAAGGTGGACCACTTGTTGTTAGGTCTGTCAAACAGTTGTTTTCTTTCAGTTTTAAGAAAAATGGAAACAGCAGTGCCAGTACTATATGCATTGATGTCACACTCCAGTTTTTTGTTCTTTCTCTCAGTCAATACTGAAATTCGAGATTTCAGTATTTTGAGCTTCTGAAGTGAATCTATATATATATATATATATATATATATATATATATATATATATATATCTATAGTAAAAAATACTCTGTCACACTTTCAATAAGATGCCCTTTTATTTTGAAATCAGTAATATCACATTTATCAGTTTCTGTTTGCTAGCATTCCAGTGGGCTACATTTGATTCAGACAAGAGTCTGGACTGATGTAATTTTGATGGTTTGATACTATACCTGTTCGAGAAAAATATTGAAAAAAAGCTTATCATGTTAACAATATCTCAAACAATTAAAACCTATGATTGTCTTGTAATAC
This sequence comes from Protopterus annectens, assembly GCF_019279795.1. Classification (NCBI taxonomy): domain Eukaryota; kingdom Metazoa; phylum Chordata; order Ceratodontiformes; family Protopteridae; genus Protopterus; species Protopterus annectens. The sequence continues at coordinate 1,768,252,488 of NC_056743.1, forward strand.
AATTGTAACCTTGTATATATTCAGAGCTGAGCTGCTTTCTGAATTTCTCGTTTAAATTTGACCTAATGTGTACCATCCCACTCCCTTCTCACTCTTCCAAGGTTGATTGCATAGCCAAAACACGAGTATTATGATGAGATGTTCGTCTGTGGAATCATCTACATGGGATTGCAGAGGGTTGAAAAACACTGAAAAGCCACCCAGAATATGAATAAAGAACATCCCATGGTGAGACTAGTTACAGAGCTTTCAAAGAAAAATGCTGGAGCACAAAATTCTGGAACAGAGTGATGAACCAAAACGTTTTCATGGCAGACTTTTTCTCTAGTGCTCTCTCTGTGGCTGTGAGAAGTGTGACTACACCTGACCAAACTTTATAGAACTAGGCACTGCCAAAGTAATACTTTGGGGCCAAAAATTAAAGAAAGAAAGTTTCACTCATGGGCATTCTGCCTGCAAAGGTTATATGTTTCAAAAAAACACCCAAAAGACCATCTCAAATCACCACAGGAAAAATGTTTAATATTTTCCTGGGGTGATTTGAGCTGCTGTTTTTAGGGTTGTGTTTCTCATCGGGCACTATTTACTTTTGTTTGTTAGAAGATTGCATGTTTCATTATTTTGTTAAAATCCTTCCTGATTTCTCCACATGACAGCCATTATTCCCTGTGGAGAAAGACAAGATGAGTTTTCTGCAATGCTGACCCCATAGCAGCAGAGGTTGAAGTTCTAACTTCACCAGTGTTCACACATATTACAGAGGCTGCTGAATGGCAATTGTTATTGAAAATTCGGTGGCGAAAATAATTTGCTCCTTGCATGTCAAAATTATGACACATCCGAATGTCACTCATTGCTGAAGAACATAACCTCCCTTGAGTTCATCCGTTGCTCACTAGTTGCTGATACAGGTGAGAAGGATAGTCATATTCCTAGTCTGAATAGCATAGCTTTACATAAATCAGTTAGGAAAGAAATATGTAATAAAAGCTAAGAATCGAACCACCCTGTAAGATAGACTGACTTACCTGGTCATGGTACCTGTTTTTCATGATCCTTATTTGTGCAGTAAGTCCACCCTAATCTCCTTGCCCTTGCTAGCCATCTTTTGTCTCATAATTTTATTTAAATGCCTGAAGGGAAGCTTTCCTCTTCAGTCACCACATTGTGTGTTGGTTTCATTATTTGCAACTCTAATCATGTCAGTGCTTCACCTCATTTGTTTCTCATTCAGCACTTTGGACAGTTCACTGCAGCCATTATTTCCATGGCTTTCCATGGAGCTCACACACACACACATAGGTTCATAGGTTCATAGGTAGGTACTAGGCTATCGGCCCAAGGGCCAATGTAAGCCTAGCCAGCAAGGTTCCATAGCTTACGCCACCCAAGAAAGTTATTTTCCTGTGCCACTGTCCAGCAGAGACACTGAAGTGATCCCTGGGGTGTATTTCCTATTTCCAATCCACTCATCAAGATTTTTCTTGAAGAGTGCTAATGAAGAACTTTGCTTGACATAGATGGGTAGCTTGTTCCAGAGTATAGGAAGTCTCTGGGACAGGAATCTATCCCTCCAGTGTGTCCTGTTTATTGTGGTGACAAGATTTAGGTCCCTAGGGTGTGTAGCTCAGAGGGATTGAGATTTCTTTAGGTGTAGCATGTCCAACAGCTCTGGGTTTGACATAGCTTTATATGTTAGGCAGAGATCACCTCGGAGTAGGCGATATGCTACGGAGTAAAGCTGGAGTTTTTTGAGGCGGTCAGTGTAGCGCATTTGTTTGAGGCCAGTAATCCTCTTTGTGTGGTACTTCTGTGGTCTTTCCAGCTGCTGCAGATGTCTTGTGAGGTACATTCCAAAAGGGGCGTTGTACTCTATAATGGGTCTAATGAGTGATGAGTAGAGGGGAACAATGACCTCTTTTTTCCTGGATGAGAACCCTTTTATGATGAGGTGTGCCATGTAGAAGGACTTCCTGACTACTGTGGCGATGTGACTATCAAAGGAGAGACTACTGTCCACCTGGGTCCCAAGGTCTCTTATCACGCATTCGGTGTTAAGTAGATTGCTGCCTATGTGGTAGTTCATGGGTACAGAGTTTTTACCAAAGGGGATGACACTGCACTTTTTGGCATTGAGCTTGAAGCCATGGCTCTGACACCAGGCATCTGTCTCAGTGAGGCCCTTCTGTAGGATGTCCACATCATTTGGGGACTTGACTATGGCTCCTAGTTTGCAGTCATCTGCGAACTTCATTAGCCAGAGGCCTTCTGTGTTAGCCTGTACTTCAGAGAAGTAGATACCAAACTGGAGAGGTCCCGGGACAGAACCCTGTGGTACTCCACTTGTCACTGCTTTGAGGTCAGATTTGGAGTCTGCAACTTTTACAGTGTGGGTTCTGTCAGTGAGCCAGTTGGCAACCCATCTTGTTATGTATGGATTTATACCTAGTTTACTGAGTTTATCTATAATTCCAGAATGGGGGATGGTGTCGAAAGCCTTGGCGAGGTCAAGATAGGCTATGTGAACCACCTTACCCTTATCCACGGCTTTGGTGACTGCCTCAAAGAAGTCGATCAGGTTCAGGGAGGCATGATCTGCCTTTCACAAGCCTAAACTGGGTGGGTTCCAGAGTTTGGAGGTTACCAATGTCTTTGTTTATGAGTTCCATGATGATACGTTCCATGGCCTTGCAGACCAGGCTCGTCAGGCTAATAGGTTGATAGTTCCCGGGATCAGTGGTGGCTCCTCCTTTGTGGAGTGGGATAACTGTTGCTGTGCACCATTCAGTGGGCACAAAACCTGATGTGAGGCTATTATTGAACATGGTGCTTAAGTGGGGAGCCTGTTCGTTCTGAAGTTCATGTAAAACGCAGCCTGGGATGTTGTCCGGTCCCATGGATGTTGTGTTTTTGGCTTTAGAGAGTGTAGCTTTTACCTGCGTAGTTGTGATTACAGGGACTCTGCATTTTTCCTGTATAGATATGGGCCCTTTGGGGGGTGAGAGGGGGGTAAAGTTAGCACTGAACCTATCGGCCAGGATGTTGGCAATATCAGTTGGTCCTGTAATTTTCATGCCTTTGTGCTGTAACTCAGAGCAGATCTGGGTGTTGCCATCTAGATTCTTGACATAGCTATAGAATGCTTTGTGGTTGTCCTTGGATTTAGTGGTGATTTTGTTTTCGTAGCTAGCTTTGGAAGATCTTATAAGGGATCTCAGCTTCTTACTGAGGCTGACCAGGGAACTCCTCCACTCATGGGATTTTACTCTCTTTTGCAACAGTTTCTTCCTTCTGTTGTACAGTTTGTTTATGGCAGGGGACCACCAGAGTGACATCCTTTTTTTGGAGGATAGTGTCTTGGTTCTGTTTGGGATAGCACGATCCATACACTCGTGTAAGTGCTTATAGAGTGCATTTGTGTAGGATTCAGCAGTTGTAACAGTATTGCCCATCTGCATGGGTGTCATGAAGTTCACCACTTCTGTCTTAAGAAGCATGAAGTTGGCTTTGGAGAAATTTTTTACTGTGGTTTCCGTAATGGGGGTGGGGGTGGGATGTGGATATCAAGGGTGATAAGCTTATGTCGGATCGGACCAACGAGAAGTTGACTTCAGGTGTGGAACACCAGTCACTCATGTTGGTAATGACTAGATCTAAGATATTGTTGCCCCTGGTGGGGGTGTGGATAAGTTGATCTAGGGCATTGGAGTTTATGAATTCCAGAAAGCGTTGAGCTAAGGAGTTGGTACACGAGTAGTTTTCCGGGTTAATGGTAGGGTAGTTGAAGTCGCCCATTATTAGGGTGTTTGGTTGAACCCTAATATTTTCCAGTACATCAAGAATAGAGGAGTGGGAATCCTGGGGCATGGTGGGGGATCTGTAGCAAGCTGCAATTTGGATTGCAGTTTTGCCCAGCGTTAGTTGCAGTTGGATAACCTCGGATGCATTATGCTGAGCAACTAGCCTGGAGGTGTGGATATCCTTAATGAATATGGACACATCTCTGCCTTTGGTGTTTCGGTCCAGGTTACATAGCCGAAACGTGTGGTATGAGTTATAGCCTGGTAGTGCAGGGGTGCTCTCTGGAGCCTTGAACCAGGTCTCAGTCACTGCACAGATATCAATGTTCTGCATTTTAAGGAGTTCCTCGAGTGAGTGCATTTTGAGATTTAGACTTCTAGCATTGAGTAGCATTATCCTCAGTTTTTGTTTGCCTGTTCATATAGGATCATAGGAAGTTACTAGATGAATGGCCCGAGGACCCTTACAAGCCTAGCCAAATTTATCCTTGTTACCACAATCAGCACCTATTGCCACTCCCCAAGAGGGACACAGGTGCAACCCCTGGGTTGAATCTACGGTTACTCATCCAATCGTCCAGATTGCTTTTGAAAAGAACCAATGAGGTGCTCTGTTTGATGTGAAGTGGGAGTCTATTCCAAAGGTGTTGTAACCTCTGGAAGACAAATCTGTCCCTCCAGCAGGTTTTATTGAAGATTGTATATTGGCAAACTTTCTTAATTATAGAGATAAAAAGGTAAAACATGTATGCATATGAAAACCATTTATTCTAGTAGATTTCCTTTCTAAATATTTACACGTAATACAAACTGGCACTGCAGCAACTCACTGTGGTAAAAAAGACTCAAAACCAACAGGTTAATAAAGTACTTTTCTACCTTTAGTGATGTAGACTCAGTGTGTACCACATCTGCTGTTGTCAAGGGAAACAATGCTGATCTTAACACACTTTATGACTGACAAACTGGTATTCTGTTTATAGATTAGGTTGTAAATATGGTGTTGCCATGAGGAAAGGCACCAGAAACTGTCTACCAACATTTGTTACATTTTGTACTTCAGTGAGAGATTTAGTGAACAAGGATTGTTGAAGGCTGAAGTAATCTATCATTATGTCCACTAGCTGCAGTGGAAACCCTCTGAGGTATATAGATTTAGTAGTTAACCTGCTAGACTCTCTGAAGTCTTAACTCCATTCACTTACAGTGACTTGCACTACAGCTTCTTGACTAGTCCCCTGTTGCAGGTGCAAAACTGGACATGTTTACTGTAGTGTTTGCATTCAGGCTAGCACCATTTTTATAAAATCAGGCAGATAATATTATAGTATGTCTCAGAGGACCTGAGAACCATGCTTCCAGCGCGAGTTCTGACGCTGTTTTTGTTACACCACCTGAGGATATCTCCAGTACTGGATGTGAGAACTCGCTTCCTACCCCGCTTCCTAACCAGGAAGCATATAAAAATCTAGCTATTTTCCAACGGACTGGAGCTATACCCAAAACTTTGCCCTCAAAAGGGGATAATGATCAGCGGTTTTTACCATATCCCATCAAGAAGTTCGGAGAAAGAAGAGGGCGTCTAAACAGCTGGGACAAGCGGAAGAGAAAAGATTCTGAAGAAGGGCAACAGCACAGACAGCGTCGCAGAAAATAGACTGTTTTTAATTTATTGAGGTTAGTACTGTCTCATTCAGATGTATCCCTTTTGAACCAAGGGCTTACATTTATACCTTCCCAAGGAAGTGATTTACATGTACTATGTGTGGATATTAGACTTTTTGCAAGAAATGTAGCTCTTAAATTAATGTTTGGTGGCAAAGATGGTTCTGCTACCAGTATGCATCATGTTGCTTCATCTTTCAAAGCTAAAAGTGTTTTTTCAACCCCCCTTCCAACTCACCTAGAGTGTTTTGTTAGATTATGTGAGAATGATTTCTATGAATATTTCTATGGCAACAAAAAGAAATGTACATATTACAATATGAGCAAGAGTGAAAGTTTGTCATTGAAATCTCTGATAGAGAATGATTCAACAAGTATTAGACCTGCTGACAAGGGAGGGGGGCTTTTATTGTTTAATACTGATGATTACGTTTCCCTTATGCTAGATATGCTTGCTGATGACAAAACCTATAGACTGATCTCTCTTGATATCCTGTATGAGTTCCATAAAGTGATAGATGGCTGTCTGTATGATATGCTTATGTGTCGACAACTTGACAAAGATTTGTTTAACTATTTTCATAAAGAAAATGTACAAATACCGATGATTAAGGGTCTTCCCAAGATGCACAAAAACACACATCCTCCACCTATGCGCCCGATTGTTTCTGGGGATGGCTGGGCTACAGACAACATCTCCATTTTTCTGGAGAAGACCCTTCGACCATTGGTCGTTAAAATACCAACTATTCTGAAGGATACATACCAGCTATTAGAGGTGTTAGAAAGTTTGGACACAGTCTTTACGATAGGTAAGCATCTATTGATTACCTTTGATGTGAAAAATCTTTTTACTTGCATTCCTAATGACACTGGAATACAAGCCATCAGGGAACTCTTGATTACCAATACTGCCTTTAGTAATGAAAGACAAATTCTCATCTGTCAGCTGTTAGAACTAGTACTATCTTACAATGTTTTTTCATTCAGAGGCCGAATATACCATCAAAAATGGGGAGTGGCAATGGGCACCTCGTGTGCCAACACATATGCCAACCTGGTGATGCATCACTGGGAGACACAATATATGTTCAATCATGATTTGTACCAAAAAGTTGTCATCTACAGGAGATTTGTAGATGACATACTGATTGTATGGGATGGATCAAGGCATGAATTTGAAAGTTTTCTTATATATTTAGAAAGTACCAGTGATTTTCTTAGATTCACTCAGGAGACGTCCCCCACTGAAATTAATTTTTTGGATGTAACATTGTCCATACAGGAAGGCAGGTTGATTTCGACTTTATATAGGAAAGCATGTTGGAAAAATACGCTTCTATCTTTTAACAGCATGCACCCCAGGCACACGTTCCCTGGGATAGTCAGAAGTCAGTTCACCAGGATAGCAAGGTTGTGTAAGAATGAAACGTCAAGGTGTTTGGAAGCTAATATAATGCAAGATTTGTTTTTACAAAGGGGATATGATCCCAATATGGTAAAGAGAATTAGATCTGAAGTTTTGAGTGAGGCTAGATCTGTTGTATCCAGTAATATTTTTGGCCGAGTGCCAAAGATGGACTTAAAGGACATTAAAGATGACATCAGGATCACCATCACTTATACTAATGACAATAAGTCACTGAAAAACATCATATGTAACAATTGGAAGTTGTTGACTGTTGATGATCAGACTAGGAGTTTAGTGGGGGATAAACCCAAATTTGCCTATAGGAATCCTAGAAATCTTAAAAGACTGCTATGCCACAATCCAACAGTAGATATTGATGTAGGTTTGAAAACTATATGTAAGGTGGGCACATATTCATGTGGGAAATGTAACATGTGCGGATATATTACTAAAGATCAGGTGTTTGTTCATCCCCATTTGAACTTTACGTTTATACCCAGGTTCTACGCTTCTTGTGACACTGAAAGCGTCATATATCTAGCAAATTGCAACACATGTTCGGCGTTCTATGTAGGACTCACCAAGAGAAAGTTAAAACAAAGAATCTACAATCACACTTATGATATTAGACAACATAAAGAACAGAATGCGTTAGCAAAACACATTATGGAGTACACTGAACATGCTTTTAACTTTAGAGTCCTACAAATAGTTAAGCACAGCATCGGGGGGGGGTGACCACATGAATTTGTTAGAGAATATTGAACTACAATGGATCTTTAAGTTAAGGGCTCACTTACCCCCGGGCATTAATCAATATGTATCCATCAGATCAGTGCTTAAAAGCAGATAGTATTTTCTTTCCATATATCAATTGCATTTTATGGTCTGTATAGGATAAGATTTTTTATTTTTTATTTTTCTCAATAGGTATAGATTTTTATACATCTTGTTGTCATTATATTTATGATATTTATATATTGTTCTACTTTTATATGCTCGTAGTATTTTATTACCTGTCCTTTTTATGCATACATAGGTTTTATGTGTATTTTATTTTATGGTACAGATCTATTGAGAATGTATATATATAGATTTTAGGGGTTTTCCTCACCTATTTTTAGCGTTGAATCAGTGGATAGCTAGGCGAGTATTGTGCCTTTAAAATCAGAGATTTTATCAAGTATTTAATTGTTTAATTAACTTGCATTAAAAGCTTGATTGAGTCTTATTTATGGTATATAAACTCATTGCTCCTTTGATTAAATAGATCTGAAGAAGCGTGTGTTACAACACACGAAAGTGCTTATCTTTTTGTATGCTGTATTTCAAATAAAAGACCTTGATTTTTGAAAAATTGGATTTTCGTATTTCTACAGGATTTTTGCTGTGGTGAGCCTACCAGTGTTGGTTTTTCTACGTTTTGGTGTTTTCTCTGGAGGCTCGGAGAGTGGTGTGGTTTTCTTTTTGCTGCCTCAGAGGAAGAGAAAGTGTAATGCATATTGGCCAAAAAGCAACATGCATGTAGTTTTGTTATCAATGGTTGTCAGATGGAACTCCAAAAGTATGAGTTGGTGTATGGGGTAACAGATGTGTAGAAAACTCAAAAATAATATGGTAATTTTCTGTGGTTGTAGTGTGTTATTGCTTTTATTCAGTGATTAAATAAGCTGTCTACATTTTTTACTATAGGCAAACTAATTTTAAAATACTCTACCTGGTGTATTCTTACCATTGAATACATTATCAAAGGAAAGATAATCCCCAGGATTCACTAATCCTCCATGTAAGACTAGATTAGTCTTACACAGAAGAGCCAGTCTAAGAGTAAGACAGCAGCGCTCCATGCATATTAATGAGGGTGCGCTGCCTCAACTTTAAGGCTAACACGGAGCATGCACGAGTGAAGGAGGAGTGTTGGACTGCCGAGCAGTCCAAAAATCCATGCCCCTGCAAGTGTGACACTTGGGAAATGTCTACTTACATGAGCAAGTCCGCTCAAATGTGTACATACCCAACATTACACTCCCCCACTTTCTAAACCCCTGTACAATTATAAAATGCAAAAATTATTTATTTTTTTATTATTTCCAATATAGCTGCCTGTATTTGCACGGGTTTGCCCATTGCTTAGCTACAGTTAGCAGTTTAGATACCGAAGAGGATAATAAGAAACTTATATGTAAATTAAGTGAAATAGCGATAGCGTAGTGGTAGAGCCTTCGCACAAAGAGGAGGCATTCCCAGTTCGAGCCCCACCACTCCCCCCTCTATTTTCTGTTGGAAATCTGTATATAAAAATAATTCCTGACATTTATCATTTAAATATTTGTAAAAAGCATTGAAATTGCCTATGTAGTAGTGAACGAATTTGATATATATATATATATATATATATATATATATATATATATATATATATATATATATATATAAGAAGGTGAAATGGTTATGCATACTGATGGATGCATGAGTAACATATCTTAAGCAATGTGAAGCACTGGTAAGCAAAGTTTACCAGTATTAAGCATATTTAAATGTAATTGCTCGTAGCTGAGCACTGCTTTAACTAGCGCAATGGCTTTGCGCAGAGCTGCGCATCACGCAAACTAGTGCAAACAGAACATGTTTGCGTGTAGCTGCGCACCGTGCTAACTAGGGCAACATCGGGCAATGTATAGCACCGTAGAGTAACGTGTAGCAACATAGAGCAACGTTGGGCAAAGTTGAGCAAAGTCGGCTAAACACAGCCACACCTCCTAGCCGGTCTGGCCAGTAGTAAAATAAAAAGCAATGACAGGGCTCAAACCTGGGATACTGTGCACCATAATCACAGTACTGAACCACTAAGCCATGACAGCATTTCACAACCATGGACTTTCAACACACACATACATATCGATGGAAGTTTACCCATTGCTAAGCAGGTGTGCCTTTAGCAGAGTTTTTTCAAAACTGGCCAATCACAAATAAGTGCGGTAAATGAGGCATATTTAAGCTCCATAGGCGGGAATACTTGCCGTAACTGGTTGTGGCTCCCATCTGCAGGCAGCATGGCTGGTGCTGGAGAGGGCTCTCGATTTCAAGCGCAACGTTGGGGCATTGAGGAGTCAAAAGTAATGGTTTGGCTCCTTGTCCATAATTATGAGGATAGACTCTTGCGGGGCCAGTACCAGGGCACCCAATACAAAGTGGAAGCCTGGAACCGTCTAGCTCATGAACTCACCAGTGCCACAGGCATCCCTCGGACTGATGAGCAGGTCAAACACCACCATGCAGACCTGAAGAGATGCAAGGAGGATCAACTGGACCAGTGGATCCAGGAGGCCCGTGGGATAGAAAATGCCCCACTACTGAGTAAGTAGCCATGGAATTAAGTATGTAAGAATTGCTATTCTAGTCTATACTATGGATAGGTATGTCTCAATATCACTTCATTTACTTCACAGCTGCAGGTGTCCGCGCTGCGAACTAGCAAGCCTATGCAGATAGGCTGCTAAGGCTGTGCCACCAGGCAGGTTAGTAATCATTCTGCATGTACTGTTATATAAAATAAATGAGAGAGCCTGAAATAAAGTGTTTTAACCCAATAAATAAAGGTATAATAATTCTATAATAATTATTCTGCATGTACTGTTGTATAAAAAAATGAGAGAGCCTCTAGAAAAGTGTTTTAAGTCTTTAATAAAGGTATAATTCCTGGAGTGTATTTGTGCCATTTTCTTTGATATGTTGTTGTACTCTTGCATTATAGAAATAGTACTGTTGTACTAAGCGCTGTTAACCCACACTTGGGTAGGCCCATATAAAGTGGATGAAGGGAGTGCCAGTAGCTTTTAAGCACATTTACAGTCCTCAACTGTTGGTTCATGCTCAGTATGTACAGGTTAATCTGGCACATGAGTAGCTTGGTATTGTGTTTCCCAGAAATGTCAGTGTGCTGCCAGAAATGTAGGGAGCTGTTAACATATAACTAATAATTTCACCTGAACATATCTAGATAATTATAGGAAAGTAGAGCTGTCAGTGTACCATCTCAGCAGTAGTGTGTCTGAGCAACTCACAAAATATGTAGCAGTAACATCTGCATCCCGGACAGTTTGTATGTCAGATACAGCTCATGTATATAAAGATCTAGCAAAACCCATTTCACAATTTAAGGACAATTGGGTAGTGTAATAATACATGTAGGGGACATATAACTGCAGTTAATAGGAATGTAGTGTAAACTAGAAGGATATATAAGTTGTTAATGGCGCTATCTTTTTCCACCCTACTGTATGTGCATAAAAAATGCAATTCCACACCTCAATGGGTATGTCTAATCTCAAAACATTTGTTGGGACATATGTCCTATTGGTTTATAAATATCTGCATTTATTTTGATGCATGTGCCCTGTTCAAATATCACAATATTGGTGGCCTGTTGCCATCAATTAAACCTGCATGCTGTTGTAATGTCCACTGTTGTTCTATATATGCATGTGTTATGCTTGTTGTTTAACTGTTGGAACTCTGGTGTGTTGGGTTAATGAGAATACTTCTGCATGCTGTTATAACTAATTGGGAATGCTGTTGACTATTACTAACCCATATTTTCATTAAATTCTCCAAAACATAGAACGTATGGGAAGGCCGGTCCCAGCGGACCCACCTGTCCCACCTCAGCTGGCGATGGCACCTGGCACCAGCAGGTCCGGTGCCCAGCCTGGGACCTCCTTCTCTGTTGGCCTTGTGCTACCTTCAGGTGGAAGTGCTGCAGGGGATGGGGCTCATCACCCTCTGAATGGTCCGGGCTGTGGTGCGTAGAGAGATCAAGCGTTCTGTCACTGATCCTCTACACCAGCTTCAGGCACGGTGGTGTGACTCATGGGTGAGCCTGCCCCTCCTACGCAGCCCCCAGCAAAGCCACCCTCTGGGCTGTGAAGGTGCAGTGGTGACTGCCCATGGGTGGGGATCTCAGTTCCACTGTTGCCATCTGTGGGCTCATGGGCTTGCAATTTCCAAACATCCTTCCTCGTCAATGGTGTTCACCCACCACATGTGTCATATTCCGTCCCTGTATGCATCTTGTTTGTCTTGTCTGTTTACCTCCCCAACCTACCTTCCCAAATATACCTACTTCCCCTACCCCACATTCCACTCTCACCTGAAAAAAAAATGGGCAATCTGCTCCCAAAAGAAAATACGCCCCATACATAGCTGCCCATTTTGCACTCATGTCCGCTGGACACATAAAATGTAATTTAATTGGCAGTACAACATACTTTGTTGTCCTCACCTCTCTCTCAGGGGTGGAAGGTTTCATATTTCCCTCCAAATTTATTGCATATGCACAGCTGTTGCTATTAAAGAAATGGGCAGCTATGGAACTTCCCTACACCTGTCCTGCATATCCCAAGCTGTATTCCCTACTGTCTTTCCCTCTTTGTGCCCCTTTTTCACCACTTTCCTATCTCCCCATTTTCTTTTCTTTCAAAGAAATGAGAGCGGGGGTTAGCAGGAGTAAGCACTTTTAAGCAGTAGTTAGCGGGTTTGTGGGAGTGTGCGCTTGTTTGCACTTAGCTAAGCATTGCTAAGCATCGCGCAAACCCACGCAAACCCGCTCACAACTGCTTAAAAGTGCCTTAGTCACTCTGTATGTGAGGGCCCTTGTTCTGCTCAGCAGCAAAATAAAACACCTCTGTCAGTCTCAAACCTGGGACCTTGTACACACTACAATGCATGAAGTACCACTAAGCCACAGTAGATATACAACAAGTTGGTGCTGAAATAAATATATTATGCATCAGAGTGAATGAATGTAAAAGAAAAATTGGAATGCCATAACACACAACTTGTTCTGTGGATCTTTACCAGCAGTTGTTGTGGAATTGCATTACATGACTGTGATAAGAGAAGCAGCCATTCTAGCAGGAAATAATGTTACAGCAGCACTTTACAACCCACACACAGTATCATAGCAGGACAAACACTGGTGTATCTGATTAGGGCAGAGGCCATACCTCCCAACTGTGCCTAATTTTCAAGGATGTTCCTGATTTTGAAACAAATTTTAGCTGTGTCCCTCTGAATCCCTCTGAAAAGTACTGATGTTGGCCAGAAAGGTGGTGATTTACACTTAATGAATAATGACAATAAGTAAGAGTTATACACTGCTTGTACTTCAGAAAAGGTGTATTAATCCATATGCTCTGGTTCTCTCAAAGTCTAAACTTAATGGCACTAATATTTTAAAGGTGTACCTCACTTTTACCTACTTTTCCCTGAGTCTGTTCAAATATGTACCTGAGTGTTTGAGAGGCCTGGCAGAGGCAGAAACACACAGGCATATCAGCTTTTCTGCTGTTACACACCGTGCAAATAGCTTTGGAAGGAGTTCCAGAAGCATACCCTTATGTAGGAGTACAACACTGAAATACAAAAGGATGTAGCCATGTACTGGTAGCAACCAACTGTAACAATGCCATTGTTCCAGTGCTGAAAAGACCAGTGTGGTGCACAGACAAAGAATAACAGGCTAACCTCTAGCTGCCATGTGGATAGGTCCACATTTGGGAGCTACGCAGACAAACCACTTGCCTTGATAAATTAACAGGTACACAGCAACCATTTAAGTCCAGCAAGATAAAATTCACACAATAATACATAATGCTCTCTGTACTTCTGCACCCCTACCCAAATGTAGAATATGCCTGCGTGTTCAGGGTCTACCAAGGATGTAGGTAGGCATACTCAGTACTGAAATTTGCCTAGTTTTCTTGAGCAGCCTGTGCTAATGTCAACACTAAAAAAGCACAAACTGTTCAGAAGTGAGTAAATTAATATTCACAGTATAGCAGTTCACAAACAATTCATGTGCCAAAGGAATACATCTCAATAACTAGTTTTGTATGGCAGTTAATTGTACAATTAGTAAAGAAAGTACATACTCCCATGTATCTTGGGTTAGCATTTTGAGGGGTGAGTACAATTCTACACTGACAAGTGTGTACTGGAAGCAGCAACATTCAGGTCTGAGTACAACATTTAAATCACTGGCTACACCCCTGGCTTCAGATATAAGAACTATGCCAACCTTCTGTCTTAAACAACGATGTCCACAGCAAACAAGCATGATCCCCATCTTGGAAAGCTGAAAGGGCCATGCCTACCTGAGTTAGCAATTTATAGCATTGGGTTGCAATGGCAGTGATTACTGCAATTACCACACAGCAGGCTGCATGCAATTAGCAAATGGTGGCCACCAATTGGTGCAGAGGCCATCACATGCACATGTGCAAATATCTATAAAAGCAGGCTGTAATTGCTGCCAACAAACTCAATCACTCTATTGCAGAGACTGACAGAGAGAGAGAGAGAGAGAGAGAGAGAGACAGTGAAAAGCAAAAGGAAAAAGAAATAATACCAACTCATACAAAGGAAAGGTATGTAACAGATATGTATTTACTGGCATGTAGTAGATGTTTTTGAAGAGTACTCTACATAATGTGAACCATTCATATGTGGCAGCAGTACGTATCTATGCACAGATGTCCTGCTTAACTACTGCCATGGACAATTCAGTGTGTACCTGTGGGCAGTGGGGCATAACTGTGAAATGTGTAGCTCAGCATTAAATGTCAAACATCTGATCCATGTTATCTGTGTTCTGTACAGTTGTGTGGCCAATGGCTGTTTGGGGGATTAATGCAAACATTTATATAAACATGGGTGTGACAGAGTAACACATGCATGATAGTCATATTAAAGTGTAGCTTAGCATTGGCAACTGCTGTACCAGGCTAGTATGATAATCTAGCATTTGGAGCTATATATACCGCCTCTAATGTTACTGTGTGTTCACATGTGACACCTGTTCATGTTGCAGCAAGGCCCAACAATTCAGCTGTGAGGTCCAGGGACTTACAACAGTGTGGACCTTGTGTGTGTATGGCACACACATACGGAGAGATATATATGTGTCATATATATTAACATCTGTATATGTGCATAGAGCAAGGGACATATTGCAGCTGTTTGTGAAGGGTGGACATATATATGTTGGTGAAGGTTGTTATGTGCATATTTGTATGTAGGTTTTAGTGTGTGACAAACAAGACAGCATACAGTGCTGGTATATGACATGTGGTGGTTAAACACTGTGGGTGTTTTGTCCAGTTTGCAATGTTACAGCCAGTGAGGCCTGCTAAAGCTACCTGGGCTGTGAGCACTTTCAATGCATTTCTCACAAGACTGTGCAATATTATTACATTACTATATACCTCACATCCTTTGTATAATTGATATTCCCACCCATCTACTTGTTGCAATAGATTCTATGTAAAGTTGACTGAGTGTGATGGTCAATGTGTTGGTGAATATGTATTTGTGGGATAGCTTAGTGGGAAACTGTTTCTGTCATGGTATTATGGGTCCTTGCTTTGATCCCAGCAAAAGCTGTGTATGCTGTTGCTAGGCAGATAAAGCACTACGGCATACAGTCTGATGTAGTCTCTTGGTGTTAACTGGGGTATGTCATTGGAGGCTAAAGCACTACATGTATGCTTATTGATTGGTACTGATGTTAAATCCAGATCCTGTATGCACTGTAGTACTACTTGAAGCTCTGGGCCTAAACAGCAAAGTATGGTGTATGTCCACATTGCTTGGAACCACTGTTTTGTGTGGTCCCTGTAGTCATCACAGATTACATTCCTCAAGCTTAAGGTTTTGTAAGTACTGACACACAGTACTGTATGGTACACACGTAAAGCTTATCTGGGTTGCCATACCTTTGTGTCTTGTAATTATGTCTGATGTGCATGTGTGGGTATGCCTGTAACATGTCCTCTGTCATATGTGTGTTACAACATATAACTGGGTATCTAGCAACATTTATAGTTTACTACAGCAGTTTGCCACCTATATTCACAATTGTGCACATATTTTCGCCACGGGTTTGCCATCAACAAGTTGTGTGGTATAATGGTAATACTGTAACTAGACCTTACAAACATTACGATGGATGACATATTTCTTTATGCATTGGCTTGATCTATATTTGCTGTGGCTAGGTGGTGCATTGTGTTGCATACAGTGTGCCAGGTACTCTTGTATAGTCTTATATAGTGATTTTATTTTGTTGCTGTGCAGAACATGGTTTATTATATAGAGCATGCCAGGCATTTTCAAGCAGTTGTGAGGTGAGCAGTGATAAGTGATAGTGAAAGTATTTAATCTCAATCAGCTAATAGGTTGCTATATATATGGCAGTTTGGTGATATCTACTGTATAATGTTAAATGTGCCATATGACTTGCTCATACATATCTTTTCTTTATGTCTTCCAGGGATCATGGCACACTGTAGAAATCCTAGCTACAGTAGTGCTAAAGATGAGATTCTTACCAGCTATGATTCAGCACTACAGCCTACTATTCTCCAGAACCAGCCAAGACCAGCAGGAGCATACTGCAATGCGGCAAGATGTTGTCTGGAGGCTAAATGAGGTAGGCCTGCATAACCGGACATATGAGCAGGTACGCCACCAAGCAGTGATCTACTTAGACATGTCCGTCAGCATGCTTCTGATGTACGGAGACAACGGCTTGCAACAGGTGGTGGGGTTAACATCCACCCCCCCTCACCAGAGTGGAGGAGCTGCTCCTGAGCCTGGTGGCACCTGCCCAACAACAGCAGCAGACATTTACCATGATGGAGGTTGGAGCCACCCAGCAAGAACACATGGAGTGTGCAGGTAACATGGCATATCTGTAGACTACTGTTACCTCTATTGGTAGATCATGCATATGTGAGATGTGTACTGTTTAGTAGAAGATGTGGAGCCTGTTGTTGTGCAATACTGATCATTTGGAACATAATCTGTAGGCCTGTGAATGTAAACTGTTGTTCTACTGTAAAATTGCAAACCCACAGTAGCAATGCCACAGTTGTCGGCACTGGCAAACTGTCTCATATCTATGTAGGTCCCTCTGGTGTGACAGCAAGGCAGCAGACAGATGCTGGTGAGTGTGTTCTGCATTTATTATTGCAAATAAAAAGTGCATGTCATAGTTAAGGTGTAGGCCATGTACACATGTAACATACCTACCCATAATGCATGCTGTGCATGTTTGCTGTGAGACCACGCACATTTCACTAATGTGATTAGCTGCCTCAAACACATGCAATACACAGACCATCTCAAACAAATGTGGCTACACTGTAGTGACCATTGGATAGGCAGAGTCGATACACAACATGCACATAACATACACAACTATGTCATACACAGAACATGTTAACATGCTACACATGAAGGATTCACAATCCCTCTGTAAAGTCACACTCCAGTATCCCAAATGTCATCCACACAGCACACATAATATACCTGAGGGGTAGAGGCCTATCATGGGGCAGTGAAACACTCTGCAACACACAACACATTCATGTTAGGGAATGCTTCTTATTGGCCTCCTTACAAACCCATGTAACAACTGGTTGTGAAATGGTGAATGTAGCCATGGTAGTGCAGTACCGGTACAGCATGATAGGTTCTGGTTTGAGACACATTTGTAGCCTTGAGTGACCACATGATGCTTTATGATGATGGCTTATGGTACTACACCCCATCCAGTTATTGTAACCACAGTACTACACATAGCTTTCATTGCTATACACCTCAATGTTGTGTGTGTGCAAACATATGCACCTCTAAACAATATGCATACCAATCACCATTTGCACAACTGACACATATATGTCTTGTGATGCTATTGAGTGGCTAGGTCATATGACACACATTGGGTATGTGTGATGTTTAAATTTGCAGTTGTGTTTTAGCATGCCATGTTATGGATGACACTGGCATGTCCACAATATGATCTACACTCACCATAACTACTGTACATTGGGTATGTGGACCATTGGTATTCCATCAGTTATACATGCACCACTGATCTTGTGTGTATATACATCATGCATGAGCTAAAACTGTGTCCACAATTATTTACTAAAGACACAGAGGCTCTAATCAGAATTGGACATCTATGTGACACACAGATGCACATCACAGCCATGGTATGTAGACCTGTGAGTGATGGCGCACAGTACATTACAGAGTTTTGAATACTTGCACAGCAATGTTGTGTCCATGTATGCATTGCGTTCCAGGGGGAGGCCAATCACCGAACAAGAAAACACATGCATCAAAGCCATGTATACTGTTAGTAACAAGGACTGTCTACACTTGCACTGCATGCTGTTGAGCAACACATGTCCTGCATACTGACATGTGTGATATGACTGTTTTGCTTGTGATACTGTACCCCACCATCAACTGCTACTGAGTATGTTTTGGGATTGCTGGTGGTGGTGTGTGTGTGTGTGTGTGTGTGTGTGTGTGTGTGTGTGTGTGTGTGTGTGTGTGTGTGTGTGTGTCTGTGTGCCTGTCTGCTTTAGTGAGGAGTGTATTTGTGTGTGTGCATGTGTGCATGTGTGCATGTGCATGTGTGCATGTGCATGTGTGCATGTGGTCTGACATCATGTACAGGTCTTAAAGTGTGTTTCCTGTTTTCCTCTTACAGGTGCTGAGGTGGAGCTGGTTCAGTGCAGCAGGGGACCTGATGTCACTGACACAGATAGTGATAATGAGGATAGGTGTGTTGAGGCACAGGCAGGTTTGTCAGGGTCTGTTGTTGGGCCACCAGTTGACAGTACACAAGTCTCCACCCCATCCATGCACACAGTCATACTGCCTGTACATCCATCATCACCAATGCCCTTAGCAGAGGGACAGTGTACAGTTGGCACTGGCCAGAAATGTGTGGTATCTATGGCACATGCATCAGGGCACAGAAGCCATAGCCAGATGTCTGGAACGATACCACATAGGCAGATGCCCAGGGGTTCTCGTCAGAGCACTGCTGGTCATCATGCCCCTGGCAGACGTGCCACAACTCTTAGAACCACATGCATGTTCCAGGCTGTCATGGAGGCACAGGCACGTATGGAGCAGTACACCAGACAGGGACTAAGGGCACAGAGGGCTCATAACACCTCTGTAAATGACAGTAGCCGTGACCTGGCAGGTGCCATATGTAATTACACTGTGGTCATTGATAGACGTTGGGGTGAGACATTAGATGTCCTCCACAATGTCATGTCCATGTGTCAGGACAGTGCGGGACGGTTGAGACGTCGACATGGACATATGCCAGCAACATCATCAGCTGGCAGTCGCCGTGGACGTCCATCGGGTCATAGCCACTCCCGTAGTGCCAGTACCAGCCCCAGCAATGTTGGGGGGGCTGTCCATAGACCGGCCTAGAAGACCACGTGCACGTAGCTCTGGCCAGTCCCAGCAGGGACCTGGATCCAGTGGACATATGTCAACCTCTGAAGAAAGTACCCAGTCTGGATTAGTACCTGATTACTGTCTGTAGCACCCCTGCCAGGCACAGGTTCCATATCCATGGCCAGAGACGGTGATCTGTAAAGCCTGCCAGATACAGTCCGTAGCTGTCCCACAAATCCCCATATATGGCAGCCACATGGTGGAACTGTGTGCATGCAGACACACACACACTTAAACCAGACACCTAGGGCAAACACATACCCGCACACATTACATCCACATTGGCCCATAACAGTACTCTTAGCCCACACACACACACACACACTCACACATACATGTCAATTGTATGGCTCAATGTAGGCCTCTGGCAAACCAACAACACACATTATGTATATGATGAAACCTGTGCCACCTCCTGTCATCTGTAACATTGATGCAGGAACAGGCTAACATGATGCTGATGCACAGGGTGACTTTATTACAGTATAGCAATGTTTTAATGTGTAGCATGTTGTCAGCAGTAAAGTGTAATTATATCTGTGAAGGTGTAGCTGAGCAGGCATGATGCATTAAAGCTATAATTATCAATGTAGTATTGTTTACACCAGTGTTTATTCCAATTGTGTATCGTCTGCCCATGTGCCAAATGGCTGATGTGTGTAGTTTTGTCAGCATGTGTTATAGAGTGGACAGTAAGTGTGGGATATGTGCAGCACAGATTTGCAGGTGTACATTTGTGAACATGGTCGAGGTGCACTGTCTGCATGTACGTGCATATTGGACACATGGGCAGGGTGACATGCCCTGTATTAGACAGTGTTAACACTCCATAGTTTCTATTGGTGGCCAGTATGCATTGTACTACACACATTTTGGAATGTGAGTACACGTGTATATATGACACAGTTTGACACTGTGCTGTGGGTGATACTGTTGTTACTATCTGTCATTGGTTTGCATTCTGGTAGTATACATAACCTCAACAGCCTGCCAGTAAACAATTGTTAGATGATGGCTTGACAACTGACACACAGATGTAGGACACACAGTAACATTTGCAGCCTTCAAGTACTATTCTATGCCAGTAACAAGTGGTATTACCTGCACTCAGTCCTGGGGCCACTCCTGTTCGGCATATAGCTTTCTTAGGTACAAGCAAACACAGTAGGGATATGTCTGGCCACGTTTGGCAATGTATACTGTGGGCTATAATGCATTCTCCAGATGACACACACATCCTGCAAAAGGGTATCATACAGACAGATACCTGGTGTCAAACCCATGCTGTAAAGCTATAAGCCAAATAAAGCATAGTCATCCACTTTTACAAAACATAGTATCCCCAGAGTACCACATAGGTAGTAGCTCCCAAAATATGGAACAGGTACCGACGTATACATAGAGCCATGTGTTAAGTCATCTCTCCTTTGATAATCACATTTCCAAAGGGTTTTGAAAATCCCTCTGTGGATCACATAAGCAATAAGGGGTCTGCATGCATATCCACAAAGGTTGTTGCACATCTATAATAAATAGCCATCTCTGACAGACTTTGCTGCTTTTGAACAGGTTTCAAATATACCTCAGGCATAAACCCTCACTCACACTATTCAATAGAAACCGTAATGAGTGTATGTGAAACAGATGACATAGGCCAGGGATCACTGCAGTGGCTAGGCTTGTCACAAGCATACAGATGTGACCTAAGATCTGGAAAGCGGCAGCACACTCTGGCAAAGATAACAGATGTGTTCATGGAGAAAGCAGGGTTCCCACCTATGAAATAATTGAGGTCACATGTATGTATATGTATTTGCCACACAGCTACCTGACATGTGTAATGCACATACTGTTGTTATTGTGATATGTCATACCGTAGTAAAACCAAAACCCACAACAACTTGACCAACAGTGTCACACACGCACACAATCACCAAGTGTAGGATTCAAACCCCTGCCTAACTACTTTAACATATTACAGCAGTACACATTTACACGACGAGCTATCCACATTACTAGGAGTTCTTCTTTCCACAGGTATATTTGTAGGGTGGTGACATCATCAGACTTGACAAAGATGAGTATACCACTTTTAAGGTGTTTCAGTAGTCTCCAAAAAGATTGCTCTTTTCTAAGGAAACACACACACACAGTTGGCAAGTGCAGGATTCAAATCCCTATCTAACTACTTTATAATACCACATCAGTATGCATTTACACGATGCGCTACACACATTACTGAAAGCTCTTCTTTCCACAGGTATATTTGTAGGATGGTGACATCATCAGAATTGACAAAGATGAATATACCACTTTTAAGGTGTTTCAGTAGTCTTCAAAAAGGTTGTTCTTTTCCAAAGCAACACATACACTCTCATGCAGTTGGCAAATGCAGGATTCAAACCCCTACCTAATTAATTTATGATATTAGAACAGTATGTATTTACACAATGCTCTGTATACATTACTGAGAAGCTCTTGTTTCCACAGGTATATTTGTAGGATGGTGACATCATCAGACTTGACAAAGATGAGTATACCACTTTTAAGGTGTTTCAGTAGTCTTCAAAAAGGTTGCTCCTTTCCAAGGAGGCACACACAGTTGGCAAGTGCAGGATTCAAACCCCTAACTAACTACTTTATAATACTAGAACAATACACATTTACATGATGGGCTATGCGCATTACATGATGTGCTATGCACATTAGTTGGATTGGCCCTTTCCACAGGCATATTTGTAGGATGGTGACATCATCAGACTTGACAAAGATGAGTATACCACTTTTAAGGTGTTTCAGTAGTCTTCAAAAAGGTTGCTCTTTTCCAAGGAGGCACACACAGTTAGCAAGTGCAGGATTCAAACCCCTAACTAACTACTTTATAATACTAGAACAGTACACATTTACACGATGTGTTATGCACATTAGTTGGATTGGTTCTTTCCACAGGTATATTTGTAGGATGGTGACATCATCAGACTTGACAAAGATGAGTATACCACTTTTAAGGTGTTTCAGTAGTCTTCAAAAGGGTTGCTCTTCACCAAGGACACACACACAGTTTTATACAGTTGGTAAGTGGAGGATTCAAACCCCTATCCAACTACTTTATGATACTGAAGCAGTACATATTTACACAGCATGCTATACACATTATTAGGAGCTCTCATTTCCACAGGTATATTGTAGGATGGTGACATCATTAGACTTGACAAAGATGAGTATACCACTTTTAAGGTGTTTCAGTAGTCTTCAAAAAGGTTACTCTTCACCAAGGAGACACACACACACACACACACACACACACACTCTCATACAGTTGGCAAGTGCAGGATTCAAGCCCCTATCTAACTATTTTATGATACCAGAGTAGTACACATTTACATGATGCGCTATACACATTAGTTGGATTGGCCCTTTCCGCAGGTATATTTGTAGGATGGTGACATCATCAGACTTGACAAAGATGAGTATACCACTTTTAAGGTGTTTCAGTAGTCTTCAAAAAGGTTGCTCTTCACCAAGGACACACACACACTCTCATACAGTTGGTAAGTGGAGGATTCAAACCCCTATCCAACTACTTTATGATACTGACGCAATACATATTTACACAGCGTGCTGTACACATTACTAGGAGCTCTCATTTCCACAGGTATATTTGTAGGATGGTGACATCATCAGACTTGACAAAGATGAGTATACCACTTTTAAAGTTTCAGTAGTCTTCAAAAAGGTTGCTCCGCTTCAAGGAAGGCACACAGACTCTCATACAGTTGATAAGTACAGGATTCAAACCACTACCTAATTACTTTACAATACCACAGCAGTACACATTTTTACAACACACTGCACACATTACTAGGAGTTCTCCTTTCCACAGGTATATTTGTAGGATGGTGACATCATCAGACTTGACAAAGATAAGTATACCACTTTTAAGGTGCTTTAGTAGTCTCCAAACAGGTTGCTCCTCTCCAAGTAGACACAAACAAGTGCAGGATTCAAACCCCTACCTAACTACTTTATGATACTACAGCAGTACGCATTTACACAACGCACTATACACATTATTGGGAGTTCTTTTTTCCACAGGTATATTTGTAGAATGGTGACATCATCAGACTTCACAAAGTGGGTTACATTAGGTGACTTTAGGTGGGCTACATAGAAGAAATTTCTAAACACTTTAGCAATGTGATCATCAAAGGAAAGTTTACTATCTACCTGGGTCCCCAGGTCCATAATTACATTCTCCATACATACTGGATTACCACCTATGTGGTATTTTGTGGGCACTTTGTTTTATTCAAAGGGGATGACTATGCATTTTTTGGCATTCTGCTTGAGGGCATTGTTTTGACACCAGGTATCTGTCTCTGTAAGACCCTTCTGGAGGATGTGTCAGCCGTAGAGTCGATTATGGACCACAGTTAGCAGTCATCTGCAAACTTGGTCAGCCATACTCCTCCCGTGCTTGCCTGTACCTCTGAGCAGTATCTACTGAACAGGTGGGGTCCCAGGACCAAGACCTGTGGGATGCCACTTGTGACTGGTTTAGAGTCGGACATGGCACCCGCAACTCTGACCATGTTTGTTTCATCTGTGAGCCAGTTGGCCACCCATCCTGTGGCATAGGGGTTAATGTTTAAGCTGGTAAGCTTGTCCATGATGCCAGAGTGGGGAATGGTATCAAAGGCCTTAGTGAGGTCCAGGTGGGCTGTGTGGACTACTTTCACCTCCATCTATGTCCTTGGTAACTGTTTCAAAGAAGTCAACTAGGTTTAGGAGGCAGGATCTGCCTTTAACAAAGCCAAATTGGGTAGAGTCCAGTGTCTGGAAGTTCCCAATATCTCTGTTTATGGGTTCCATGATAATTTTCTCCATAGCTTTGCAGACCAGGCTGAGTAGGCCTATAGGACAATAGTTTCCAGGTTCTGTTGTGGCACCACCTTTGTGGAGCTGGATGACTGTTGCTGTATGCTATTCTTTGGGTACATAGCCTGTGGTAAGGTTGAGTCTAGACAGTGAATGTAGGTGAGGGTGTAGTTCATTTTGGGGCTGGTGTAAGACGCAGCCTGGGACACCATCCAGTCCCATTGATGCTGTGTTCTTAGCTTTGGAGAAGGCTGTTTTTACCTGCATGTCCATGAAGTCTGGGGCTCTGCATTCTTCTAGGATTGACACAGGCTCTTTTGGGGGTGGGGGGGTGAAGTTTGCACTGAGCTTGTCCACCAGGATGTGGGCAATGTCAGTTGGTTCAGTGTATTTTTTGCTATTTTGCAGTAGCTGACAGCATATTTGAGAGTTGCCACCTAAATATTTGGTATAGCTAATGAAGGCTTTGTGGTTGTTATTCTTAGATTCCTTCGCAATTTGTCTTCAGAAACTGGCCTTGGATTATTTTATGAGTGATCATTGTTTCTTCCTAATAATGATCAGTGATGCCTTTCCTTTTGTGAAGTTTGCTCTATCATGTGTTGTTTCCTCCTTCTGTTGTATAGCTTATTTATGGGCAACGACCACCAGATTGGTTTCTTCTTTTTGGAGGAGTGCATCTTGGTTTTATTTGGGGTGCCTTGATCCATGCATCCCTGTAGATGCTCATAGAATGCACTTGTAAATGATTCTGCAGATTGTATAGCATTATCCTATAGCAAGGGGGCTTTGAAACTTTCCACTTTGGTCTTGAGAAGTGTGCAGTTTGCTTTTGAAAATTTCTTCACAGTGGTTTCCTTGACTGGGGGGGGGGGGGCGGTGTGGATATCCATTGTGATTACTTTATGGTCTGATATTACCAGCGAGGGGTTTATCTCTGGTGTGGAACACTGGTACCCCATGTTGGGGATGATCAGGTCCAGTATGTTGTCACCTCTAGTGGGCATGGTGACCAGCTGTTCCAGGGCGTTTGAGATTTAAACTCTAGGAAGCATTGGGCAAAGGACATTGTACACGAGTAATTCTCCCAGTCAATGTTTGGGTAGTTGTAATCTCCTCATATAATGGTGTTTGGTAGGACCTTTATATTTTCCAGTGTTCTCAGGAATACTGAGTGAGGTTCCTGAGGCAAGGTAGGTGATCTGTAGCAGGCTACAATCTGATAAGCAGCTTTGCCCAATGTTAGTTGCACTTGCATGGTCTCCAAGGCCTCATGCTGTGCCACTAACCTGAAGGTGTGGGTATCCATAAGGTAAATGGATACACCCCTTTCTTTTGTATTTCACTCTGGGTTTTGAGGCAGAAGATCAGAGGGATTGTGAGTGTTTTACGTGGAGCATGTCCAACAGCTCTGTGTTTGACATAGCTTTGTATGTTAGGCAGAGATCACCTCTGAGTAGGCGATATGCGAGAGAGTACAGCTGGAGCATTTTGAGATGGTTTGTGTATGGCATGCATTTCAGGCTGCTAATCCTCTTTGTGAGGTATTTCTGCAGGCTTTCCAGTTGTTGTAGATGTCTTGTGAGGTACATAGCAAAAGGGGCATTGTACTCTATTATGGATCTAGTGAGTGATGAGTAGAGGGGAACAATGTCCTCTTCTATTCTGCATGAGACACCTTTTGTGATGAGGTGTGCCATGTAGAATGATTTCCTGACTACTGTGGGGATGTGATTATCACAGATGTGTCCACTGTCCACCTGTGACCCAAGGTCTCTTATCACACTTTCAGTGTTAAGTATACTACCGCCTATGTTGCAGTTCATGGTTACAGAGTTTTTACCAAAGGGGTTGACAATGCACTTTTTGGCAGTGAGCTTGAGGCCATGGCTTTGACACCAGGCATCTGTCTCAGTGAGGCCCTTTTGTAGGATGTCCACATCTTTAGTAGTTTCAGTTATGGCTCCTAGTTTGCAGTCATCTGGAAACATCATTAGCCAGAGACCTTCCATGTTAACATTTACTTCAGGGGAGTAGATACCAAATAGGACAGGACCCAGGACTGAACCCTGTGGTACTGCACTCGTCACTGGTCCAAAGTCGTACTTGGAGTCTGCTACTTTCATAGTGTGTGTTCTGTCAGCGAGCCAGTTGGCAACCCATCTTGTGACATAGCGATTTATACTTAGTTTAGTGGGTTTATCTATAATTCCAGAGTGGGGGATGGTGTTGAAAGCCGTGGCAAGATCTACATAGGCTGTGTGAACCACCTTACCCTTGTCTGCGGTTCTGGTGACTACTTCAATGACGTCTATCAGGTTTAGGAGACATGATCTGCCTTTTACAAACCCAACATGGTTGTGGTCCAGAGTTTAGAGATTACCAATGTCTTTTTTTATAAGTTATATGATGATGCATTCCATGGCCTTGCAGAGCAGGCTCATCAGTCTAATTGGGTGCTAGTTCCTGGGGTCCATGGTGGGTCCCCCCCTTGTGTAGTGGGATAACCGTCACTGTGCACCATTCAGCAGGCACAAAGCCTGAGGTGAGGTATGACTGAACATGGTACGTAGGTGTGGTGCCTGTTCGTTCAGTAGTTTGTGTAGAACATAGCCTGGGATGTTATCTGGTCCCATGGATGCTGTGTTCCTGGCTTTGGAGAGTACTTTTTACCTGTGCAGCCGTGATGATAACAACTTTGCAGTCTTCCATTATAGAGATGTGCTCTTTCATGGGTGAAAGGGGGGTAAAGTTAGCACTGATCCTATCTGCCAGGATGTTGGCAATATCAGTTGGGTCTTTACATTTAGTGCCATTGTGCTGTAACTCAGAGCAAATCTGAGTGTTGCCATTGAGATTCTTGACATAGCTATAGAATGCTTTGTGGTTGTCATTAGAATCAGTGTTGATTTTGTTTTCATAACAAGGTTTGGAGGATTTTATCAAGGATCACAGCTTCTTACTGATGTTGACCATGGAGCTCCTCCACTCATGGGATTTTACCCTCTTTTGCAACAGTTTCTTCCTTCTGTTGTGCAGTTTGTTTATGGCAGGGGAACACCAGATTGGCTTCCTTTTCTTGGATGATAGCATCTTGGTTCTGTTTGGGATAGCACGATGCATGCAGTCATGTAAGTGCTTATAAAGTGCAATTGTGAAGGATTCAGTAGTTGTAAATGTATTGTCCATCTACATGGGTGACCTGCAGTTCAGCACTTCTTTCTTAAGAATCATGAATTTGGCTTTGGAGACATTTTTTAACATGGTTTCCTTAATGGGGGTGTGGGTCCAGAATGTGGATATGTAGGGTAATTAGCTTATGGTCAGATGGGACCAATGAGGCGCTGACTTCAGGTGTGAAACACCAGTCACTCAGGACAAACCAAACCCCATAACCAACACAAATAACCACAAAGTGAGCTAAATGCTACTCATTGCCAGAAGTCTCAGCCTCCAGATGCGCACACACAAGGCACTTCTCATTATGGAGAATATTGATATCTGTGCAGTAACAGAAACCTAGTTCAAGGCTCCAGACAGCACACCAGCACTACCAGGATACTACTCACTCCATATCTTCCAGCATCAGAACCGGAATCATAGCACATAGGGTGAGGATGTATCCATATTCATCAAGGATAACTACACCTCTCTCTACATGCTCTCTACAGGATATGTACCCATAGAATGTTGCCCAGCAACATTCTTCACACTCCACAGGGGTGGGGCCACAGAACCCCTTGGCATTCATGCTCTATGAGCCTGATGAGTGTGTTCTCCAAGGCAATGGAGCCAATCATAATGGAAGTCAACAATACAGAGATTGGGAACCTTCACACAGTTGAGCACACCCAGTTTGGCTTTGTCAAATGCAGACCACACCTCCTGAACTGGGAGGATTTCTTTGACAGTTACCCAGGCTACAGATGATTAAAATGAGCTCAACACAGCCTACCTATACCTCGCTAACACCTGTGACACCATTCCCCAGTCAGGTATCATAGATGAACTCATCAACCTGGCCATGAATCCATACATCACAAGATGGATTGCAAACTGGCTCACAGATAGATCCCACACATTAAGGGTTGCTGGCTACGTCAGACTCTACACTGGTAACAACTGGTGTCCCCCAGGGTTCAGTCCTGGGGTCCCTCCTGTTTGGTATAGACTTCTCAAATGTACATGCCAACACAGGAGGGTTGTGGTTGACTAAGTTTGCTGGGAACTGTAAAGTGTTTGCCATAATAGATTCCCCGGATGACAGGCATATTCTCCACAAGGGACTCTATGAGACAGACGTGTGGTGTCAGAATCATGGCCTCAAGCTCACTGTGGAGGAATGCATAGTGATCCTCTTTGTTGAAAACAAAATACCCACAAACTACCACATAGGTCTTACCCCCTTAAAAATGACAAGGTGATAAGGGATCTGGGGACACACGTAGATAGTCATCTTTCCTTTGACAACCATGTTGCCAAAGTGATTGGGAGATCCTATGTGGCCCACCTAATCAACAAAGGGTTTGCATCAGGATCCAAAGAGGTAGTGCTGGCACTCTAATCTTATGTCATCAGACCCATCATTGAGTACAGTGCACCATTTTGGATGTACTCGACTGTAGAGACCACATAGGTACCACACCAAGAGGATTACTGGCCTCAAACAGTTGTGTTATGCAACACAACTGGTAAAGCTAAATATGTTCTTCATTGCGTACCGCCTACTCAGAGACACACTCTGCCTAACATACAGAGCCATGTCCAACACATAAATGTTGAACATGCTCCATCTACAGATAACAACATTAAGTCGCCCTACACATTCCAGGGATATGAACCTCATCACAACGATGAATACAACATGCTGGTGGGATAGAGTACCATCTCAGACACTTGCCTTACTGTGGAACAGAGTCCCAATGTACATCAGACAGAACCCCTCGCTGACACTCTTCAATTGGAACCTTGATGAGTGGATGGGAAACAGACAATTCATGCCAGGCATCACATCAGCAGCCCCACTAGAAAGGGGCTTAGGGTACTAACTATTAGAACTAGGCCTTGGGAGACTACCCAGTGGTGTGGTGAAAGCTGTACAACTTGCGTAGGCTGATATATGCCTTCGTGGAGATAGTCTACTACATACCTATGAACCTATGTGACAGGTACATATCTACAGACAGTAGATGTGTACTTCATTGTACAGTCATGTTGTACAGCAGGCACATGGACCACATACACTGTAATGCTTACAGATACAGGTGGCTGTTATGTACAGTGGGAGAGATGTGCACCTCATGTCTTTCATGCCATTGGGATGTGTGCTGGGTGGGACAGTCCTGGATGGCTCCCTGTCATGGTCACCCTCTTACACACATCTCTGCCCATCCATCTTTGGCTTATTATACTGTGTTCCCCCTACATATATATATATATATATATATATATATATATATATATATATATATATATATATGTAGGTACATAGGTATGTAATAGGCTATCTGCCTGAAGGCATATATTAGTATGGCCAGAGAATGCAGCTATCACCACCCATGGAGTTAGTTCCCTAGGCCTCTGTGTAGTAGAGCTGATGAAGTGATTCATGGTGTGACAGTTCAGTTTCACATATACTCATCAAGGCTCCTCTGGAAGAGTGTCAGTGAGGGACTCAGCTTAAAGTCAGTTGGGAGCCTGTTCCAAAGCAAGGGAAGTCTGTGAGTTAGTAATGTATCCCTCCAACATGTTCTATTTAATGTTGTGATGATGATATCCCTAGAGCATGTGGTACAGTGAGCTTGGGTTTACTTCAGATAGCGCATGTACATCAGTTTTTCATTGGACATGGACCTGTCTGTTGGGCAGAGATCTCCTTAGTAGACAGTATGCAACAGAGTACAGACTGAGTTAAATTCAGTCTTGTTGCATGGGGCAACTGTTTGAGGCCAGTAATCCTCTTGTTGAGGTACTTCAGTGGTCTTTCCAGCTGCTGAAGGTGCCTACTCAGATTCATCGCAAGCGTGTTGTGGTACTCTCTGATGGGTCTGATGACTGATGAGTAGAGGGAACCTCCTTTGACCTACATGTAAAGACCTTATCAGTTTGTGGGAACACAGCATGATTTTCTAACCACTTTGTGAATGTGTTTCTGGAAGTAGAGATGACTATCCACATGTGTCCACAGATCCCTTAATATCACCTCCATATTTAGGGTGTTGGCACCTATGTGGTATTTGTATGACTGTAGCTCGAGGCCATAATTTTGACACCACATCTGTCTGACTGAGACCCTTTTTAAGGATGTCTCTGTTGTCCCAAACATCGATTATGACAACTTTTTTGCAGTCATCCACAAACTTTGCTAAACATAGCCCTCGTGTGTTTGACTGTATTTCTGAAAAGTATACACCAGACAGGAGGGGTCCCAGGACTGAGCCATGGGGGACAGCAGTTGTTACCAGCTTGAACAGGAGACCACAATTCTTACCTTGTGGGATATATCTGTGCCCCAGTTGGCAATCCATCAGATGACATACATATTTATGCACAGGTTGTTGATTTTGTGGATACGATATGTATCTGGGATGTTGGAAAAGGGCTTTTCAAGGTCAATGTGGGACATGTGTAGCTCATTTCATTGATGTATGTCCTGGGTGACTGCCTTGAAAACAGTCTAGCAGGTTTGGGAACCATGATCTGCCCCTGACCATACTAAAATGGGTAGGGTTGGGTGTTTGTAGGCTCCCAATAGCTCTATTTATGAGTTCCATCATGATAGACTCCATGGCCTTGCAGATCAGTCTTAACAGGCTTATAAGACAATAGTTCCCATGGTCTGTTGTGCACTAACACTTGTGGAGTGTGCCAAATGTTGCTGTAACCCATTCAACAGTTTCATATCCTGTACAGAGGGTGAGTCTCAATAGACTGTTCAGGTGCAGGTTCTGTTTGTTTTGGAGTTCACATATGACACAGCTAGGGAAACCATGTCATCCCATAGACACCATGTTTTTAGGTTTGGAAAGAACTGTTTAACCATTGTGTATGTGATTTCTGGGTTTTCACAATCTCCAGGTATGATAATGGGCCCTTTTGTCAGTGAGAGGGGGGTAAATATGTATGCATCTGTCTGACAAGATGTTGGCAATGTCACTCATGTACATGTATTCATTTACAGTTTGCAATGACTCAGAACATATATGAGTTTACATTGATATTTATGACATAGCGAAAGAAAGCTTCATGGTTCTCTATGGATTCTTTGACAATATTTTTGCCAGAACATGGATTGGATAATGTTAGGAGTGCTCATTGTTTATTGATGATACTGATCGGAGATTTATTGATCTTCTCTGAATTTTCAATTTCTTTGAACAACTTAAGTACGTGTAGTACATAGTTTGATTATGACAGGAGTCCAATATATTATATGGGTCTGTTTTCATATAACTGTGTGTGCAAGGCAGGATTGGTGAATAGTGACAATTTTCTGGGGTACGAACTGCAACTGCCAGATATGTGTGGCCCACTGCTGTACTCAGACATGGCCTAAGTGTGTGAGCATGCCCAGTATGACCTTTCAGTATGTTGCTGACTGAAATTTGCTAAATTTGTTGGTGTCTGAGCATGCTCAGTATGACCTTTCACTATGTTGCTGACTGAAATTTGCTAAATTTAAGTGTGTTAGCATGCCCAGTATGGACATATATACTATATGTGTGTGAAAAATCAAGTTGTATTTTACTTCAGGGCTCACCTTTGTGTTGTACATCGACAGGAAGCACGCTGTGCCTGCAGAGCGTCCATGAGTCACTTTGCATAGACTTATCAACATTTCTACATACAGGGGGGACAGCTATTATTTGTACATTTCTACCGCGTGTTTACGTGACTTTGCTCAACTTTGCCCAACCTTGCCCAACTTTGCCCAACATTGCTCAATGTTCCCCGATGTTGTGCTAGTTAGCACTGCTTTATATTGCTTAAAATAGGGCAATCATGCCTCAGGTTGTGCTGCAGGGCTGCCTATGTCGGATGCACATAGTACACTCCCTATATATGTTTGAAAACAGGTAGTGTCAAGTTAGGCATCCCTTTTATTGTATGTGTGAGTCAGAGAAAGGTGTCATTTCCAGGGTTCCTCAAACCAGATAACCAAAACTCGACTTGAATACCACTCCACGAGGACACGAAGTTCCACCAAAAGGTTTATTAAAACAGTAAGGCACAACACAACTCCAACACTGACCTAGGTTTCGTCCTGTGGACTTCTTCAGAGTATTGGAGCCATCACAATATATACAAGCTTCAATTAATCAATCACATAATTAATTGATTGCACTAGGCTGTGAAACTAGGTAGTGAACAAAAAAACTGAAAAAACACAAAAACACTGAAAAAACACATGACATCAAATACTACACATCAATCTACCTATACTAAAATATACCCCTATATATGAAGTTAAGAACCACATTTCATACAAAATATCCAATATATTTCATAAAATATATATGAATAATATGACGTAATTAAAATCAAAGTATAATGTTGTTAAATAAATACTCTATTAAAAATATCTACATATATCCTTGTATATGTAGAAACCATCTTGACCACTTTATACAAAATAAATAAACAACATACTGGCCATACTTCAATAACACAACAATTAAACTACACATGATTATCCCATAATGTTTTGCAGCCTCAAATAAGGTTTAATAGATATAAATTCATTGAGGTCTGGATAAAAGTGTGCATTTAATATCAATTGCCATTTGAGCTCACAAACATCAAGATGGTACCCAGTTAGCCTACCTTGTTGGTCTTGAACTAATTGTTCTATTATACAAAAAGAAAATTTGTGATCTTTATATGTTATAATGTGTCTAGCTAAGGCATTCGTGGGCTTTTGATGTTGTATGTCAAGGACATGTTCTTTTATTCTGTCCCTGAATTTTCTACATGTCTTGCCCACATAGAATGCCATACATAATTCACATTTGGCTAGGTAGACCACATTTGTGGAATGACAATTATATCTACCCCTAATCGAAATGTTTGTATTATTGACTGTTATTTTACCCCCTGTTTTCATTATGTAATTACAAGTAGAGCATCTCCCACAATTGGTGTTACCTCTTAATTTATTAATATTAATATCCAAATGGCTTGCAGAACTTTCAAAAACTTGTTTTAAGGCTCTATCCTTACGAAATATAAACTTTGGCTTTCTTAATGTGAAACCTTGGAATTCCTTAAGCTTAGTAAATGATCTCCAATTCTTTTCTATAATTTTAATAACACCATCTGTGTCTGCATTGTATGTGACTACAAATAGGGTGTGTTCTTTCCGTAGATCATACCCTGTTGAAGTGGAATTCTTAAATAATGAATACGAACTTTTAAGAATAGGTTGAATACATCCATTCATTCTTTTAGTTTGTATTTCCTTTTTTATCTCTTCACAAAAAGATATAGGATAACCCCTATTGGTAAATAATTTAATCATAAATTCAATTTCTCTTAAGAATTCGGCCTCTTCACTAACCATACGTGCTGCCCTTATTAGTTGACCTTTTACTATTGATTTTTTCTGATGTTCCGGGTGCCAACTGTCGTAGTGCAGATAAGAATTTGAAAATGTTGATTTTCTAAATATTTTTGATGAAATGTATTTTTTGTCTTTATTGTAAGCTAAATTCACATCCAAATAACTAATCTCATCTTCACTGGTTTCATAAGTAAAATTCAAGAACCATACTGTTTGGTTTATATAGGATATAAATCTCTCTATGTCTTTCTTATCACCTTGCCATATAATAAAAATGTCGTCCAAAAAACGAGTGTATACTTTAATAGATGACCTAAATTCACTATTGAAGACAAACTTGTTCTACCAATATGCCATGATGTAGTTGGCATAAATGGGGGCACACGCTGCCCCCATTGCCACTCCAGTTTTTTGACGAAATTTATATCCTTCAAAAAATATAAAGTTATTGTTTAACACCATTTCCATTAGCCTCACATACACATTTATTTGATCTTGGTCATAAACCCCAGTGACCACCAACTGCTCTTCCAACCATTCAAGACCTATTTCATGTGGTATAACACTAAATAGGTTAACCACATCAATTGTCAAAAACATAATATTATCCTGTATATTATGATTTCTAATTTTATCTAGAAAGTGCCAAGAGTCCTTAGATATATAAGGAAAGCTATTTAAACCATTTTTCAATTTTAAATCTAAATATTGACTAATAAAGGACACTTTACTCCTCTTGCCATCGACAATTGGTCTAAAATGGACATTGTCAAGGCCCTTGTGGATCTTTGGAATACCAAAGATCCCACTGACCACAGGATGTTTATTTATCATGAAGAAATATTCTTCCTCATTTATTTGTCCCTGAAATAACATATCATCAAGGGCTAAATCAATTTTTTGATAGGCTAAATGGATCTCGTTAATGCTTACTTCTACATAATTATCATTAGACAACATAATTAACATCTCATTATCATAATCAACCTTATCTATTATTACAGCTCCATTTCCCTTATCGGGCTTCATCACACGTATGTTTTTGTTACTACATATATATTTAATACTTTCAATATTTTCTTTCCCTAAATTATTATAATGTGTAACATTACGGGTTTTGTAAAGTTGCCTAATCTCCTGTTCGCACAAGTTTTCAAAAATGTGTACCAAATTATTATACGGTGGATTGAAATAACTAGGTTTTTGTAATTTTGTAGGTCTAACACTGTAATCATCACCCTTCTCAAACCCAAAATATGCTAACAAATTTAATTTGCGGGTAAATAACTTCAGATCCTTAAGTGTTTCTGCCACATTCCCTCTTCTACAAGGTACAAAGTTGAAACCTTTGGACAGTATATCCGCGTGCTGTGTATTAAACTCAGAACTTGAATAATTAAATAACTTAAAATCTTTAGAAGTGTTTAATACAATTATAGGGTTTGACAAGGGGGTAGTAAGTTCATCCAACCGTTCACTCTGAAAGGAACAAGCATCACCTTCATGCTCATGAATATTAATTAGGCCACTATTATCATTCCTTCCTACAATGAAATCCCACCCACCCATCAGAATTTGCATATTCTTCTGTGTGTTGCCCGATATTATCAGATGCTGTTGTATACACTACTTGTTGCTCATTATTTTCATTATAGTTGTTGTTTGATTCTAATTGTACCTCATTCAAATCTTCAATACCTTTGTATATACTCATTTGCATTAAAATTCTATCATTAGTATCAAAATATCTTACATCTGCCAAATCCCTTTCTGTTAAATTGTAATCATTTACATGTGTAGTATTATGAATAATGTTATCACCCTCATCAATAATGAATGCATTTTCCATACTCAAATCATTGACGTCATTAATATTTAAGCCTTCAATCGTCGATTGTACTATAGGCGTATTCAAATCGTTGTTATAACAAATGCTTACTGTTTGTTGTTCGTAAATATCATTATACATCATACATTCAGGGTCCGCATGCACATCATTAGGTTCGTCCATAACCTGATGCAAACTCATCAGAAAAAATCAATGGTAAAAGGTCAACTAATAAGGGCAGCACGTATGGTTAGTGAAGAGGCCGAATTCTTAAGAGAAATTGAATTTATGATTAAATTATTTACCAATAGGGGTTATCCTATATCTTTTTGTGAAGAGATAAAAAAGGAAATACAAACTAAAAGAATGAATGGATGTATTCAACCTATTCTTAAAAGTTCGTATTCATTATTTAAGAATTCCACTTCAACAGGGTATGATCTACGGAAAGAACACACCCTATTTGTAGTCACATACAATGCAGACACAGATGGTGTTATTAAAATTATAGAAAAGAATTGGAGATCATTTACTAAGCTTAAGGAATTCCAAGGTTTCACATTAAGAAAGCCAAAGTTTATATTTCGTAAGGATAGAGCCTTAAAACAAGTTTTTGAAAGTTCTGCAAGCCATTTGGATATTAATATTAATAAATTAAGAGGTAACACCAATTGTGGGAGATGCTCTACTTGTAATTACATAATGAAAACAGGGGGTAAAATAACAGTCAATAATACAAACATTTCGATTAGGGGTAGATATAATTGTCATTCCACAAATGTGGTCTACCTAGCCAAATGTGAATTATGTATGGCATTCTATGTGGGCAAGACATGTAGAAAATTCAGGGACAGAATAAAAGAACATGTCCTTGACATACAACATCAAAAGCCCACGAATGCCTTAGCTAGACACATTATAACATATAAAGATCACAAATTTTCTTTTTGTATAATAGAACAATTAGTTCAAGACCAACAAGGTAGGCTAACTGGGTACCATCTTGATGTTTGTGAGCTCAAATGGCAATTGATATTAAATGCACACTTTTATCCAGGCCTCAATGAATTTATATCTATTAAACCTTATTTGAGGCTGCAAAACATTATGGGATAATCATGTGTAGTTTAATTGTTGTGTTATTGAAGTATGGCCAGTATGTTGTTTATTTATTTTGTATAAAGTGGTCAAGATGGTTTCTACATATACAAGGATATATGTAGATATTTTTAATAGAGTATTTATTTAACAACATTATACTTTGATTTTAATTACGTCATATTATTCATATATATTTTATGAAATATATTGGATATTTTGTATGAAATGTGGTTCTTAACTTCATATATAGGGGTATATTTTAGTATAGGTAGATTGATGTGTAGTATTTGATGTCATGTGTTTTTTCAGTGTTTTTGTGTTTTTTCAGTTTTTTTGTTCACTACCTAGTTTCACAGCCTAGTGCAATCAATTAATTATGTGATTGATTAATTGAAGCTTGTATATATTGTGATGGCTCCAATACTCTGAAGAAGTCCACAGGACGAAACCTAGGTCAGTGTTGGAGTTGTGTTGTGCCTTACTGTTTTAATAAACCTTTTGGTGGAACTTCGTGTCCTCGTGGAGTGGTATTTCCAGGGTTCCTACTGAGTCAGTGTATGTGTCATGTGTTGCCTCTTTGCCAAGGCCAAGGCATACTGGGAACGCCTCCTTCTCCCTACTGGGGCAGGCTCAGGTTGTTCTTCCTCCGAGTCACGCTGTACCTGTGCAGGCCTTGGCAATGGTGGGGGGCTGTTTGGCCCTGCCCCATGCTGTTCCTGCTGCAGCTGTTTTCGCAGGATCATATTGTGTAGCACATACCATGACAATTTGGGTACATGTAGTTGGTGAGTACTGCAAGGCTCCACCAGATGTGCCCAGGCACCGGAACCGTGACTTGAGCATCCCAAACACACGCTCAATAATGTTTCTTGTTTGTGCGTGTGCCTCATTATGGAGTTCTTGTTCAGGTTTGTGTGCATTTCTGATGGGTGTCATCAGCCACGGCTCCAGTGCATATCCAGCATCCCCCACTAGGTGACCGTCAGGGATGTCCCCATTGGCAAATCTCTGGTACAGCTGCGTCAGATGTCAGATGTGGGAATCATGATAGCTTCCAGGGCAGCCAGCACACACATTCATTATTATGCCCTGGGCATCGCACATGACCTGGCAGTTGATGGAGGGGAAGCCCTTGCAGTTGATGTAGACCCTACCCCACTCACCGGTTGGTGCTTTGATGGGTATGTGTGTGCAGTCTATTGCACCCATTACCTCAGGGTATTCTGCTATTTGGTGGAAAAGATGCATATTGCTGGCCAGTGCCTCACGGGAATTGGGGAAATATATGTGCTCACCGACATGTGATGACATGGCATCCAGGATCTGGTGCAGTACCCTGGATGCTGATGCCTGTGAAACACCCCATCATATCACCAGTTGGTCTCTGGAAGGTACCTGTAGCTAGTATTTGTAGGCCAACACATGCCTTGGTATCCACTGGGATGGGTTCCCCTCTGTTGGTTCTGTGTGTGAGGCATGGCCGGCACAGCTCAACAATTTGCTGCAGGAGGTCTCTGTCCACTCTATAGCACTTCACTATCTCCGGCTCATGTAGCCCCTGGTAGGTTACCCTGGGTGTGTACACTCTTCTCCGTCTCCTCACTGTGGGTTGCTCAGCAGCATTCACAACATCACTACCCTCAGCATCTTGCACATGTTGGTTTATGATAGCAATAGCAGCCCCTAACATTTTGTCTGACTTAAGCTTTTTAAGTTTTCCCTCTTTGTATACTGTAGTGTTGCAGAATTCTTGAGAAAAAACAGGGTAGACTGCTGTTTGCAAAGTTTAAAGGGCTGGGCTGGGCTAGTCTACTGCCTGTGTAATTGGCTGATTCTGATATATTTCACCTGGCAGCTCTGCTAGTTCTCCTTGGTTAACTTCCTACTACTTCTTTTCCTTCCTTTTCCCTTTCTGTTTCCCCCAGAGGAGTGCCGCGCAAACAAGCGCAAACACGCGCACACGGGCACACATGCGCACACACGCTGTGTGCACATTTGCAAGAAATTTCAGATATATCCACAGCGTGCGTCTTTGTTTTTTTGTTTTCACCTAGGACAACTGTAGACATGCTTCTTGCAATCCTGAGCAACTCAGGGCAAACAAAAGCCACTGTGCTCCAATAAGCTTACAGTCTTTCAGACATACCTCCTCATGATGTCACCTATCTTCTACTCTACTACTCCCCTACTCCTACACTTACACTCTAGGGACATGGCTCACATGCCGGGGAAAATTGGGATTCACTATCCTTATCCTCATTTGCATAGGATTGACTATTAATGCTTGGTTACATCTCTCACACTGAGCTTCCCCCCCTTAGCAACCACTACTCAGTGGCCATGTTGTTTTCAGCCTGCCATTCACCTGCATGGCAGAACAAGCTTTTTAGTGAAAATGCCCATTTTTGGCTATTTTTCAATTTTTTTAAATTTTATTTAAAGTGCCGCACGTTTGTGCGGCGCTGCGCTATGCTTAAACATCAGAGATTGGGGAAAAATGGATTTTAAGGATTTACAACATTTGCAAATGCCAATGGCTTTATATTTGGTCATTGGCATGCTTCCTCAGCTAGATGCATCCTTTATTTGGAGCTGTCATAGCTCCATTTAGCTATTTGCAGTACGGTACTCTGTTACCAACGGAGTACATTTCTGAAAATAACACTACTCTTACACGGACAGGTTAGTGTTTCCTGGATCGCAAATTTACCTCATTTGCATAGCTTTCAGCAGCAAATGAGGTAATTTGCATACCATAACACCGTCCGTGCAAGAGTAGCTTTAGAAGCTCTCATGCATGCCCCTGCCAGCTGTTGCTGGATCGCTCGGCAGACATATTGGGCTGTCTGCCATATTACACTAATCTTAGACTCCATGCAAGCCTTCGTAAATCCGGCCCAATATTTCTTGTGTTTCTAGTAATCACTTAAGGAAATAGTTGTCAAATGCATAGGTTGAACAGTTAGGAAATATTTCAGTAGCATTTAGAAATGGGTACATTTTATTTTATTTTAAAATTAAAAAAAAATCCTAGAATGCTACTGCACATAGTACATAGAAGACATTCCTGAGGGAAAAAAAAAACATTTTTGTCAACAGTCAAGGCTAATCAGAGAAGTGCCAGTGCATATATTTTCATTGAGATAAGTAGCCAAAGTTACTGAAAACAGCTTGAAGCAGTAAAAAATACAAATGATGGTTGAGAAAAAACAGTTCTAGGGAGAGGCTAACAGTATACAAAAGGCAAGTAAAAATGTCTCACTATGGATTCCAGGTGTTTATAATTTTGATGCACACTGAAACAAGACCTACTTGAGACCAATGGTAGGTGGTGACTTCAAAGCAAGTGAGACTGCAGGAGGCAACAACTAAATGGGAAAAGCTAACTGGAATAGGCCAATTCAGTACAAGCTTGCAGTACAGTGGGGATTGTGGAATTTACCCTTTCCCCGCTGCATTGCAATCTCAGAGTTGGTATATATAACTAGCAGGGGGGTTCTCTCCTACCGTGTATAGTTCTAGAATCAAAAAATGGCACAAGTGTTACAATTTGCCTTTAAATGAGCAGCACCTAAACAGTACAAACAGAGAGAATGTGGATCTTGTGGAGGGATTTGTGTCCACAAGTTGAACACCTTTAAATCCAAAAGGTTTGCCTGATATCAGAAGACTATCAATAACTCACTAATAACTGTACAACAATTCAAAAACACACCTGTTTGAAAACTATCAAAAATGCTATTAGCAATAACTCACACTAGTACTATACTATTCTAATTATATTAATATGAAAATTAGAGAACAAGAAGGCAGGTGCATGCACTGAGTTCAGATCCATCCCAACACCTAGTGGACCTGTTCCTTATATCTCTCATTTGGATCGAAAGGGACAGTGAGAATCCATAAACTTTAAGACCGCTTGACGCTAGAGTTCCCCGTATAATTCCAAATGTCTCCACCAGAGACATGTTCAAAGGAAGCAGACATGCAAGCAGAAACACACAGACCTCTCTCATGAGTCAGTCACTGAGGACTCAGATTTGGATGAGGGAGAAGGATCCCCCATATCTCCCCTGGAAGACATCATATTTGGAGACAACCTGGAATTGATAAAGCAGAAGGGAAGTTGGTTCACTGAAACTTCTCTGGATTAATCTGTGTTTATCTAAGCTTTTGGGTCTGGCCTATATGCATCCTGTGTGGCTCCCCCTCCAGATGCCCTCATAGATCTCATGGCACAGAGGGCATAAAAGGACCCTGGTGTTATAGAATCAATTCCCCCAAAAAACTTGCAAGATTTTAGTAGCCCCAAAAGATAGAAAGCACTGGAAGAAAGGACCCCCAGTAGATTCTATGGTAGTGGCAGCAGCCATGAAGAAAGAACTTGTCTGAGGAAAGTGCTTCTGTCTTTTTCCCTAACAGAGAGTCAAAGGCATTGGACAGATTAGGGAAATGGCCATATGCTTCAGCGACCTTTGTACTCAGTTGCACACAATACATTTTCAGTGGGACTTAATCAAGGAGATTTCCAATCCCCTTTTGGGTAACTTGCTTTCAGATATTCAAAAAACAGTGGACACACAAATGTCTAACCCACAATCTACCTCTGAGGTAGTCATGCACCTGCTATCCAGTGCAGCAGATGGTACAACAAGAGCAGTTGGCACAGGCATTACCATGTGTCTTTATGCCTATGTGCAGCTATGAGATTTTGCAGACAGCTTCATGGTGTGCTTTATTA
Organism: Protopterus annectens; assembly: GCF_019279795.1. Taxonomy (NCBI): domain Eukaryota; kingdom Metazoa; phylum Chordata; order Ceratodontiformes; family Protopteridae; genus Protopterus; species Protopterus annectens. The sequence goes on from NC_056743.1 coordinate 1,768,293,807, forward strand.
ATCCCCCCTTTGATGATTCCACTCAATTTGGACTCAAAGTTAAAGAAATACTTACTAGAAGTGAGCAAGATGGTAATACCATGTCTGCCATAGGAATCCATTTTTCCACCCAGCAAAAATCCTATTCTAGAATCAAAGTGGTGGTAAGAAAATGTGGTTCAGAAAATCACATATTTTTCATCCTGACACTCCTGGATGCAGACCCCCCCTCTTAGGTATGGGGAGTGTGAGGAACTCGAATAGATGTCACCATAGAAGCAGACGTGGACTGTATGATCAGGGTTTCCTTGGCCCTTTCACTGTGAAACCTTTTCAACGCTCCTGAAGGGTTACCAACTGATGCATTCTGGAGGCAGTTGGAGGGCTTTTAACCTTACACCCACAAGCCTGGCAAAACATTACTGCAGATTCCTGGGTGTTAGGAATAATTGCCAGAGGCTATAGCATTCCCTTTTTGTATCCTCTAAGGAAGATATTAAGCATTCCTGCTATTCCACTCAATCAGTTGGAATCTGTAGTAACAGAATTTTCAAAGTTGCTAGAAAAAACGTCATCCAATGGGTTCCCCCAGACCAGTTAGAGTCCGAAGTCTATTCTAGGTTCTTCTTAGTTCCAAAGAAGAAAGGGGACTGCAAGCCAACAGTGGACCTCAGTCACCTCAATCAATCAAGATGAAGTTGTGAATGATCATAGTATAGTCCATACCACCTCTGTTGTGGGAGTAAGATTGGAAGTGCTGTATAGATCTCCAGGACACCTACTGTCATTTAAAGATACAGAGGCAATCCAAATGATTTCTCCATTTCCAGCTGGGAGCAAGTCATTATCAGTTCAAAGCAGTACCATTCGATCTCACCATAGCCACACATCCCCAGATATTCACCAGGCAGTGCTGGAATCTCATTTCTGACTGAAAGGCATCCAGGTCTTCCAATATCCAGATGATTGGCTTCTGACTGCTACTTCCAGGGATCTACTACTACAGCAACAAGCATTACTACTTCATCTTGCAGACTGGTTAGAGATCACAGTGAATCATGCAAAAAGTCAGTCTACTACTACAGCAACAAGCACTACTACTTCATCTTGCAGACCGGTTAGGGATCACAGTGAATCATGCAAAAAGTCAACTGCTTCCTACACAGCAGATATAATTTATAGAATGTCATGTCAACACAGTTCGAGAAATTGCCACACTCCCAGTAGCAAGAGTGCTGTCCTTAAGGCTGGTGTCTTCTTAGGTAATTCAGCATCTTCATTCACAGGAAAGATTGATTCTACATTTGTTTGGTCCATTGGCCTCTACTATCACTTTAGTTCCAGTAGTGAAGTATCACATGAGGATGTTACAGTGGACTCTCTAAGTTCAATAGTCACAGAGTCTTCAACCTCTCCATGTCAAAATTCATCTCACTCAAGTCTGCAGAGTCCATAAAAAGTGGTGGATAACCTCTCCATCAGTTACAGAAGGGAGACCCTTTTGTACTCCAATGCCCAGGCCACAGTAGCCACAGACACTTCCCTTCCAGGGTGGGGGGATTTTGAGGGGAACAAGGTTCAAGGTACTTGTTTACTTATGGAGACCAACCTTCACATCAATATTTTAGAGATGACAGCAGTCTCCTAGTGTTGAAGGCTTTTCCGGACTCTCTACCCAAGTGTGAGATATCCATACAGATGGACAATATGCTACTGTCAAACAAGGCAATCAATGCTCATATCTATTTTGCCAGGAGTCTGTGCAGTTATGGCAAGGGGCAATGTGTTCTCATTATTTTCTGGTAGCAAAGCAAGTATCTGGGATCTTCTGTCAGACAAATTGAGCAGATTGATCCTATTGCCCCATGAGTGGTCTAGGGTGGGAGGATGGCATAATGGTTGAGGTGTTTACCTTGCAGACACAAGGTGCAAGGTTTGATCCACACATAGGGCAATTGGCTAGGCTTAAAATGGCCCACAAGGGCAGTTAGCCTAGTATGAACCTATTTCTATTTCTATCAACCAGTCAGTGGTAATGGAGATTTTCAGCTGATGGGGCCAAACCTAAACAAGTGCAGCTGTTACTTTGCTTTCATCCCTCCACAGGGATAGTCACCGAGAGATGGTCTAGTCTACAATTGGCCCTTGCATCTCCTCTATGCCTCTACCCGATCTACAAGCCATAAAATTAACTGCATGGTTTCTCCAATTTTAATGCTAGCCAGAGATGCCAGGCTGTCCTGTATGACAGTTCACATAAGTACTTCTTCTCCAATACAATCAGCCAAAAAGAATTTTAAAAGTAAGTGGAGAAGATTTTTGTATGGACCTTATCTAAGGGACTGGACCCCTTTTCTGCTGTCTTCCCATAGATACTAGAATTTCTTTCAGAACATTTTCACCAAGGATCTAGTTTTTCTCGTATCAAAATACAAATGGCTGCTATATCAAATTTTCATATAGGTCATAATGACACTTTCATTTCTTCTCTTAGTCTCTAAAGCTTTTTTCAAAGGAGCTTTCTTGCTAAGGCCTCCAATTCGGGGCCCATGCCCTAATGGGATATCATGATCATGCTTCAGTCATTGAGTCAGAAACACTTTGAACCAGCAGCATCAGTGGATGTCAAGTATCTTTCTTGGAAAACTGTTTTTATCATTGCCATTAAATCTGCTTAACAAATTTCTGAATTGTGAGTGCTCTCATGCAAGCTGCCTTTCCTCATTTTCCATAAAGACAGAGTGTTAATGAGAACAAGTCCTACTTATTTCCCAAAAGTGTCATCTGAAGCAAATTTAAATCAGTCCATTGATTTGCCAGTCTTTTTCTCAATTTCTGTAACAAAGGTGAACCTAGTCTGTATACACTAGATGTTCACAGACATCTCAGATTATACCCATACAGTACAAAGATATTAGAAAGTCAGATCAGCTGCGTCCTTTTCTAAAGCAAAACTGAGAAAGTATATGTCAAAAGTTACAGTTTCTAAGTGGCTTTCAGGCTGTAGTTCTTTTGTTTATAAAAACTGATATTTATTCATGCATTCAAACCAAAAGCTCATGCCACAAGAGCAATGGTTAGCTCTACAGCATTTTTGAAAAGAGTTCCCTTTGAAGATATTTGTGCAGCAGCAACTTGGTCAATGATTCATACATTGATATCTCATTACAAATTGAATGTGCAATCCAGCGTTCGCACATCCTTTGGTCCTACCATTCTCAGGAATGTCCTTTCTTGATACCATAAAGGTCCTGTTAGGGAGCTTGGGAATCTGTCCCAATCATTGAGTCTGATGAAAATAGACAACATTGGATACAAAGGTTGTGTGCTTACCATAACAATAGATCTATGTTGTCTCATTTTCTTCCAGTTCAATATCCTTCCTTCCTTCTTTCCTTTCTTCCCTCCTCCAGATTGCCATTTATAAGCTTCTGGTGCTGAGACAGGCCTTGACCAAGACCCTATTTGCTTTAGGTGATATCACCCATACTGACGTGCTTCATAAGCTGTTGACTTTAATCTATAGGAGCTGTTATACTTTTCAAACTGATTTCTCTATAGTTAACAAAAGACAGCAAACTTGATCTGAGATAAATTAGGCAGAAGAAAGGGATTATGGGTAATGGATGAGTCAGAGCCTGAGATCCAAAGCTGTGGAAAAAGGTGCCAAGATTGGATCTGATCAGAACCAGATAAAAATGAGATACCACAGATATAGCATTATGGTAAGTGCATAACTTTCATTTCTTGCTCTGTCCATGTCATACTGACACATATGACTGTGTGAGTGAAACTGATTTTCTACATCATGGATAAGGATAAAGAAAAACATTTTAGAAATTGTCAAAAGTGTACATGTAAAATACTACCCCCAAGACACCCATGAGTTGTGTGAGGTGTGCTTGGGAGGGGACCAAGTGTTGGAGGATAGCTCCGTATGTAAAGCCTTCAGGCTCAGAGCATTGTTAGACTACAGGACCAAGCTTATAATTAAGGGACTTTTGCCACTAGATCCACAAACTAATAAAACCAGAAACTTCTCAGAGAAGTATAGATCAAAATAATCTGAATCCAAGGAAAAACTTCCAGAGGAATCAGAGCAGTCCTTGGCTCTGAAGATTGCTAGGACAGTGAATAGTTTTGGTGTTGACTCCAAAGTACTCTCCTCCATTAGCGCCACAGTTGTCAGAGCCAATTGTGATTTGGGACAAGTCACCAAGGAGTCTCACAAGTAGAATTTCATGAGAGTTAACTGTCCAGTTTCCCTTCTTGACCTCCTTTCACCTCATCTTTTCAGTCCTTCAGGTCCCACAAGAGTACTTTTGAGTAAGATTTGTATCACTTAATGAGGACTTTTGTGAAGATGCACATTAAGATGGGAGTTCTCCCATCCCCTTCAGTTCCAAAGGTCAATAGGACTGGCCTTTCATCCCCTCTTTTAGCTCCTTTCCTGGTTCAGAATCTAGCACCAAAGGTTTTGAATGGGATCCATGACCCAAGGGCTTCTCCCTCAGTGTCAACCACAGAACTTGGTTTAACATTCAAGGTGCCTAATCTGATGCACTGCACTCTGAGAATGTTGGAGCCAGGAACCCTCTTGGGACTGTCAATTTGATACCAGGTTCTTGGCACATTCATTGGAGCTGTCTTCTATGGCTTCATTGTCAGTTTCAGAGATGTTGGCCTTTAAGTACTTGGTCTTGATCCCTTCAGTGCCACTCATTTCTCCTACAGGAGGGAAGGACCTGGTCACATAAGTGGTAGCCTCAGATTTGGCTGAGATTGGCATGCCTTCCAGATTATGGAGAGAATAATATCATCTCCTTTGGGGGTTGGCACACAGACCTACATGTGATTGGTTCCATCTCGTAACTCCCACTCCTTCTTGCCTTAGCCTTATCATGTGTTCATGGGTCAGGGATAAGGGTCACAACTTAAAGCTACTGCTCAACAGCAGGAGTTGTCTTCTGAGGAGTCAGTACATACATACCCCCAAATGGTCCAAGAAGGAGGATATGTACAAGTTGTCACATCAACTCCTCAGTGGAGTCGGTCATATTTGACACTGCCTCAGATGATGGTTCCCCCTATCGCTTCATGACAACACTTATTACAAAGAGATCATAGAACTTATGCAGTGGAAAGGACATTAGCTCATTGCCTCGCACCCTCTGAGCATGAGGAGACTTTTTTTGATGCATAGGGTTTAACATCCTTTACTTCTTGGGTGGTCCCTTCAGCAGATAAATAAACAGATCTGGCCATTAGAAGGTCACGGAAGGAACCTTATACATATGAATCAGTACTTCAAAAGGCAGACAGAATTCTTGGGCCTTCTTCCAAGGACAGACAGGATTGGGACAAAAGTCTATTGGTGAATTCCATCTTTGTGGCAACAGCAATGAAAAAAGAACTGATTCATGATACAGCCACTGTCCATACCCTCAAGGAGTATAGGGCTATGGACAAACTATGGAACATGTGCATGCTTCAGGCAGCTTTATCTAAGGGCCCTGAACTATGCAACTTATATGAACTGTTTTCAGAAGGACCTGGTGCAACAAATGCTCACAGCTCTGAGTGGGCCTCCAACACTGGACTCAAGAAAGAAGCTGGAAATGTCTCAGAGCAAATATTAATCTCAAAATAATCTCAAATAAATATCTCAAGCTTCTTCATCCAGCTCATAGACAGTATGGTTTATGGAATGGCTAGGGCAGCTGGAGCATGCGTAGCTATGAAACATCAGGCCTGGCTGAGTCTGTGTAATTTTGTGGACAACTTTAAAGCATTGTTTGCAAGTGCCCCTTTTGATGGGTCTTCATTGTTTACACCTTCTGTGAAAGAAAAAATGCAGAAGTGTGAACAGGATGGCAAATCATTTTCTGCCATTAGAGTGACATTTGAAGCATATCAAAGATCATATAGCAGGAACCAAATAGGCCCCAAGTCAATCAACTACTGACAGGGGTGGTTGAGGCCGAAGTGACCTTTTAATGAATGCAGACCCAGAAGCCCAGGGGGTCTGCACAGACAGGGTATTCTAGGCCTTTTTGCAACAGGCAATTTCAATGTACCTGAAGGGCTGCCTGACTTCTCTCCTCTGGAGTCAGTCAGGGTCATTTATCCCTCTACTGCCCTGCATGAATGGTCATCATGCAGGACAGATGGGTAAGAGGGATAATATCTAGAGGCTACTCAATGCCTTTCTTCTCACCTAAAATCCAAAATACCACTTCAGAAGTACCACTTCATCAGTTAGATGAGGCAAAAGGGGAAATGGACTTCTTGCTTAAAAAAAAAAAAAAAAAAAAAAAAAAAAAAGTAATTCAAGAGGTCCCACCAGACCAGACAGGCTCAGGATTTTATTTCAGGGTCTTTTTGGTTTCAAACAAAAGGCCTTGAACAACTACATCAAAAAGACTGAATTCTGGTTTGTCATGGTGCAGTCAATTTTACCTTGCAAATGACTGGATGTTCTCTGTAAATCTCCAGGATGCCTACCTCCATGTCAGGATAGCCAAAGCTTCTTGGAGTTATCTGCACTTACATTTCAGAGCTAGTCACTTTCAGTTCAGAGCTCTGCCCTTTGGTCTCACCACAGCTCCCCAGATGTTCATCAAGTACAGTACAGTCATAGCTGCCCACCTATACCTTCAGTGAATCAGAGTATTTCCTTATCTGGATACCTGTCTCCTAGCTGACCGTGTAGTTTCTGATCCAACCAGAAGTCATTCTTGCATCTGATTCAGTTCATTGGATGTCATCTGGGAGTGACCACTTCAATAGTGTCTCTTCCATCAAACGGAATACAGACATTGAATTTAGCCATTCAGCACCTTCTCCGGTCTTTCATTCCTACAGCTGCATTAATCCTCAAGGTCCTCGGTGCAATAGCCTCATCTATCCTAATGTTACAATTCACTCAGTATCATATGAGAATTCTGCTTTGGCTTTTCAGCACTTAATGGTTTCAGCTTTAACAACCCCTCTCAACTCTGATCTCTGTAATTAGCCTTTGCAAACAATAGTTACAGGGTGGCTAGATTCCCCTTGCATACATTCTGGCAGACAATTTGTTTTTCAGCCACTGGCAGCTATGGGGTAGGGGTTGAGCATTACAAAGGGAGGATGGTTCAAGGGTTATGGAGTCCTTGAGAAGCCAACCTTCACAGTGATATCCTAGCAATGCTGGCAGTTCTTTTAGTAGTAGGAGGATTGCCTTCCTCTGGGAGTAATTTCTATCTAAAGAGACAATATGATGGCGGTTTGGTATATCAGCAAGCAAAGGGGGAATTTAATCATATCCCCTGTGTTGAGAAACAATGAGAATTTGTCAGTGGGTAATAGTCTTGCATAATTTTCCAGTGGCAGTGCATATCCTGGGGACATGTAGTTCCATAGCAGATAGACAAAGCAGGTCCTAATTCCTTATGAGTGGTCTTTCAATCCAGCAGTAGCACAGCAGATATTCCATATTTGGGGCCATCCTCACTGTGTTCTCTTTGCCTCAAGTGCTGCAAGTATATTTTCATGATCCCACCACAAGTACAGTCCCTGAGAGACACTCTGGCCAAACAGTGCCCCCCCCCCCAAGACTACTGTACAGCTTTCCACCTTTACACCAATTCCTATGTTTCTGCAGAAAGCAATCAAATGCAAGGTGTCTGTCATATTCATTGTCCCCTTTTGGCTCAGACAAATCTGGTCTCCCCTTCTCAGGCCTCATCTCAGGGACCCCTTCCTGGATATTAGATCCAAGACAGAATCTGCTTTTTCACTCCTTTAGTAAGCCTCACCTGGACCTTCTGAAAATAACTGATTGGTTTCTCAATTTTCAGTGATGGCCAGCAACCCAGTCCTTTCATCAGACATGGTTAGGATTTTGTCTGCTTCCCAGAAATAATCCACTCCCAACCTGTATTGCAGCAAAGAGAACCATTTTGTTATTTGGACATCCTCCCAAAACATTCATCTCTTTTCAGTCTCCATCCCTGGTCTTTGTTTCCTAGCATATATATTTGATTTGAGATCCAGTTTCTCCTCTATAAAGGTCCAGTTAGCACCCGTTTCTAATTTTCATATGGATCAAGAGGAATGCTTGTTAGCTTTTTGTAAACTTTGTGAATTACTTAGACACTGTAATTGAAATATTTTAAGGTATATTTAAGTCCAATATTTATAGAAAAGCTGCTTTTAGCAATTCATACTTGCCCTTCACCAGTGCTTATTCTATTAGTCTGAAAAAAGTTTGGTGAAAGAGCAATGAATGACCTCCCACCAGGATGATATAATAAAAGCAATTGATTATGTTTCAAGTTTGTTCATTGATAGGGGTTACCCTAGTGACATAGTGACCAACATTGCACAGGAATACTTACAGGATGGGGAAGTAAATATAAACCACTTTTGGGTTCAGAGTTTGTTAGTCCTAAGTCTGATATCAATATTGAAGATAAGAACTTTGACAAGGCTATGGTAGTGGAATTCAACTATGCTGCAGCAAAAATTAAGGAGATTATTTCTAAAAACTGGAATATGATATACCCTGATATAGTAGGGGTTGTAGAAATGGACCTCAAGTTTGTGTCAAAGACAGAACGCAGCCTAAAGAGTTTGTATGAAATGAATGTTCACCACAGAAAAAAAAAAAGAAAGTGTAGGTACTAAAAACGTGGGAGCTTTGGGCAGTGTCGATGAAAGTGAGAGCATCACCTTGGCATGTGCAACCAGAAGTAATGTAATTTTTAGGAGAGGGAATTGTGCCAGTAAAGGAATAATCTACTTAGCAATTTGTAAAAAATATACTTGTTTTTATATTGGAAAGACAGAAAAAACACTTAAAAAGCGAATATATGAGCACATATACAGTATTAAAACTTAGAATGTGAATAGCGCTCTTTATACACATTCTTTTCTTAAAATCTCCCATGATGAATTTTTATTTGGTATTTTGGAATGGCTGGATATGGACCCTACAGGAGGTGATTGGGAGAATGTTTTACAATATAAAGAGCTGTTGTGGCAATTTAGACTATATGCTTTCACTTACCATGGCTTAAATGATTATGTTTTTATTAAGCCTGTATTAAAGCGCAGGGCAGCTAAACTGTAGAGTTTTATATATACCTGTTTAACTTGAATTACTGGCCTAAGGCATATTAGTTTATGCTCAAAAAAAAAAAAAACACAGCAAACTGCATTTTTTATGGTCTTTCAAAACCATTTCTAAAATCACTTTTTGACTACTTTTACTTCTATCATAACTTAATATTTATTCATCTTTCAATGTGGTGTTTTAAATTTGATTGTGCATAGAAATGTTTTTAAACTATTCATTTTACACGGATTTTGAAAGTATTTTAGGATCTTCATTATTGTGTTGTAATATATATTCCTTCTGTTAGGGTAGAATATATGGATATGGCTTAAAATGCGAAAAATGGATGCTGTCTCTTTAAGAAGTATTTATTATATGCACATTATAAACTGGTTCGTATTAATTTAATGAGTTTGGATGCTATTTAAGCAGAAAGTTGAGTAATAAATTTTATTCTAATGATGTCCTGAGAGTAGCAGAATGAAAGTGCTTAATCTTTCAATAAACTTTTTGAATTAATTGATTTGGCATCCCTCCTTGTGTTCGTTATTAGTACACCTTGGACCTGGCCACCTGTTTATTATTTTATTGGTTGTTCCCTGGTGGCTTTGCCTTGCATTTATAGTTGAAAATTCTCTCATGGAAAATCTTGTTTCTTGTGACTTTAACTTCTACAAGAAAGGTTTTCAGACCTACAGGCACTCTATTCAGCAGTGCCTTATGTAATATCCCATAATGGAAGAATTTCCCTCCGCACTAAACTGTCTATGTGAGAGTGTTCAATCTCGCCGTTTGTTCTTACACATGGGTGTCGGAGCCGCTCCTCGGCTCTGAGTTGGCCGCTTAGCAAAGCTCTGCATCCAGAAGAAGCTCGAGACCAACCTATCTCCCACAATTCCCTCTGTCTTTACCTCAGATCTAGTTTGCCGCTGCAACTGATTGCATTGTTGAAGAGCTCTGAGCCAACTAACAGATAAGATATAGCTTTTTTCTAATAGGATTTTCTTCTAAATTCTTAGAAATTTTGGACTTATATAGTGTGTGTGTGTGTGTGTGGGTGTGTGTGTGTGTGTGTGTGTGTGTGTGTGTGTGTGTGTGTGTGTGTGTGTGTGTGTATGGTGGTGGTTCCGTCTACTAATTTATAGTGTTTTAAGGCATTTATAATTAGTTAGGATTCCTAAGGCCTACCCCACCTACTAAATACCGGATTTGACTTAGATATTAATACTACCTAATATCATCGCTTCTCGGCCCTTTGGCTAAGTTTAAGTGTAGTGATTACTTATATTTTGACTGTGTTTGACAAGTTTTCGACTCTGATTATGTCAGAAAAGGTTAAGTCAGGCTTTAAAAGATGTCAGTGTGGACAGAAGATGTCTGTCACCGACAGCCATAGCTCCTGTGTCTACTGTCTTGGCCCTCTCCATCTTCAGGAGGACTGCTCCATATGTCATTCCTTTAGTGGAAGGGTCATGACAGATAGGAGCAGGAAGCTTATGGACAGAGGTTTTTTAAAGCCTGCCTTCCAGGAGGCTTTAGACAAGTCAGACCAGACTTCTAAATCCTCGAAGGAATCGAGGACTTTGGAGCCCAAGTCATCAGCTCCAAGTACTTCTTTTAAAGTTCGTTCACCGGTTCCACAGACCTCGGGACCGAGTATCGAGCTATTGTCTGTCACCGAGCCTTGGGTCTTGGAACCGGTGACGGAACTGCCACCTCCTGCTCTTTTGAGGTTGGCACCGTCCTCAATTCCTTCGACACGGTCTTCCAGGCCCCTCTCTGACACCGATGTAGATCGTGTGGTGCAGAAGCTGATGGACAACGCGGCCCTGTCCAAACTCATTGCAGTCTCCTCTCAGTTGGTGTCGAGACTTGAAGGCCTTCCCTTGTCTCCATCTGGTCCTCCTCTGAGGCCTACTCAGCCCTCGGAGCCGGAAGACGTTGATCTGCTGATAGTGGAGCCCTTGGTGCCAGAACCGTCTCTTTCTCGGTCGGCACCGTTGACCTCAACTCCGTCAGTACTACCGGACTCGCAGAGCCGACGATCTATCCTTGGTTCCGGGAAAGAGAGCCGAACCGATGTTTCAGTGCCGACTCTCCCTCTCGGCGCCTCGGCACGGATCACATCAGCTCCGTCCTCGGGGTCGGTGCCCTTGGCTTCCGCGTCGGAGATTCCTCCGCGTTCTTTGGAACCGGGGGATTCCTCGGCTCGGGGTCCGGGGGTCTTCAACCTTATGAGGAAGGTATTGTCTTCCCAGACAACTACTTCAGCAGAAGCAACGTCTCCCTCCCATAAAGGCCCGTTGTCCTCTTCTGCACCCACGGCTACTCAAAAGCGTCGAGCACCAGTGTCTCAGCCGCTCCCAGAGGGAGCCCCCTCTTCCTCTGAGGCTTCATTGGATGCCCCCCCCGATGACGTCCCGAGGAAAAGATTGTGCAAGAGGAGGCACTTGGATTCTCCACAAGAGTCCTTAACATCAGACACTAACTTAGATGAGTCAGAAGGGACCCCAAAATCACCCTCGGAGGATGTCTCCTTCTCTGACATCCTGGAGATCCTAAAACAGAGAGGTGATTGGCAAGCCCTACCCCCTTCTGAGGATGAGTCAGTTTTGCTAAAGGCATTCGGTGCTCGCCCTTCTTCCTCCTGGGTCACTCCGCCCTTCGACGAGTTAATGGAATTAATTGCTCGAAGTGCATGGGAGACACCTGACACAGTGGAGCCAGTTCCCAGAAAGTCTAATAAATATATTACGGCCCCTCAGGATAAGGCATACCTCACAAAGGGAGTTCCAGTGGATGCTATGGTGGTGGCAGCTGCCACAAAAAAGGAGATGTCTGAATCTTCCTCGTCTGTCCATCCTCCTAACAGAGATTCTAGGACCATGGACAGATATGGGAAGCACATTTTCAGTTCAGCGACTTTTTCCATGCAATCGCTGAACTATTTGACACATTTCACACGCTTACAGAGGGATCTAGTCAAAGAGTTGGGAGATACCCACCAGGGTACTACAGATGCTGCTATCTCGGATAAGGTTACAGCACAGCTCAATACCCTTACGTCTATTATAAACTCATCCATGAGGCTCATCTCGCATGCAGCCGAAGGATCGAGTAGGGCTGCGGCTTCAGCGATTGCTCTTCATAAACAATCCTGGATGCGCCTATGCTCCTTTGCAGAAGCCTTCAAGTCTTCCTTTACTAACGCCCCCTTTGATGGTGCCACTCTTTTTGGCCCCAAAGTAAAGGAGACCCTGACCCGGTGTGAGCAAGAGGGAAAGACTCTGTCTGCTGTCGGAGTCCGTTTTTTCACCCCATCCAGACCGTACCCCAAAGGGCAATGAGGTGGGAAAATGTGGTTTCGTAAACCCCAGGGTTCTTTCCCGAGCACACAGGGTGATGCCCCCTCCAGAGGCAGGGGGGGGCAGAAGTGGAAGACGTCGCCCTGGCAGCAGAGGGGGTCCGCAGAACCAAGGCAACAGGGATACTATCCCTGGGAAGCCTTTCCAGCACTCCTGAGAGGAGGCCCGACTGTCCTGCTCTGGAGGCAGTCGGGGGTCGCTTAGCTTTATACCCTCAGGCCTGGCAAAGTCTTACTTCAGACAATTGGGTAAAAAGCATTATTACCAGAGGTTACAAAATCCCATTTCTACTTCCCCCCTTACCACAGAAAAGATTCCCAGATGTACCGCCCCATCTGCGAGAACCTGCAGCTATAGAAATTTCAAAGCTGCTAGAAAAAAGAGTCATCCAACCAGTCCCGGTGGACCAAAGAGGATCCAGAACTTACTCAAGGTTCTTTTTAGTTCCAAAAAAGACAGGGGACTGGAGGCCAATTCTGGACCTAAGCAATCTCAATACCTATGTCAAGAAAGAAAAGTTCCGGATGGTCACGCTTCAATCGATCCTTCCGTTCTTACAGAAGGACGACTGGATGTGCTCAATAGATCTCAAGGATGCATACTACCACATCAACATGGCCAGAGCGTCCAGAGATCACCTGCGCTTCTGGCTGGGAGCCAGCCACTTTCAGTTTCGGGCCCTGCCCTTTGGTCTAACCTCAGCCCCCAGGGTTTTCACCAAATGCATGGCAGTGGTAGCGTCTCACTTGAGACGCCTAGGATTCCAGGTGTTTCCATATCTGGACGACTGGCTCCTTACTGCCACCACCGAGCGTCGACTGATACAGGCCGGGGACTACACACTCAGCCTTTGTGTTCACCTAGGGATTTCGATAAATTTCGAAAAATCTGCCTTACAGCCATCACAGCATATTTCATTTATAGGGGCAGATTTGGAAACCCGTTCCTTGCTTCTAAGACTTCCCTCCACAAGAATAACTTCCCTACAAAAACACATATCTCTTCTTCTGTTGTCCAAAAAATCCCCAGCCAAACTAGTTCTGAAAGTCTTGGGACTCATGTCAGCTTCCCTCATTGCAGTTCCCATGGGAAGACTACACATGAGAGTTCTCCAACGGCTGCTATTCGCACAATGGTCATTCCAACAGTTACCGCTGACACATGAAATTCACATTACAAACACCTGCAAAGCACACCTATCTTGGTGGTTACAGAATCGCAATCTCATCGGCGGCTGACCGTTTGTGTTACCCACACCAATAGCCACAGTGACCACGGACACTTCCCTGACAGGGTGGGGGGCATCTTTCAGGGACAGACAGTCCAAGGCGAATGGACCAATCTAGAGTACAACCTGCACATCAATGTCCTGGAGATGAGGGCAGTGTTTCTAGCGTTGCAACACTTCTCCTCCCTTCTACCTCTAGGGACTATTGCAGTTCAAACGGACAACATGTCCGTAGTTTGGTACATAAACAATCAAGGAGGAACCAAGTCTTACCAGTTGTGCAGAGAGGCCATGAGAATTTGGCAATGGGCAGAGTCCACGGGTCGCTTTCTGACAGCAACACACATCCCGGGGTTATCCAACGTTATAGCGGACAGGTTGAGCAGAGCCATCCTGTTACCTCACGAGTGGTCCCTCAACCAGACAATAGCGGAAATGATATTCTGCAAGTGGGGCCAGCCTTGCTGCGATCTGTTTGTGTCTCCAATGAACGTCAAATGCAGAAGCTACTTTGCCCTGTTACCCCCTCCAGGGGATGTCCCCAGGGATGCTCTGATTCACGATTGGCCCCCGGGTCTCCTGTACGCTTTTCCCCCTATACCTCTGATACCGAGATTTCTCCAGAAAGCCAAGGATCTAGAAAGGACAGTGATTCTCATTGCCCCATTCTGGCCTCGTCAGATTTGGTTCCCCTTTCTTCAAGCACACCAAATACGGGATCCCTGGGTTCTGGACCCGGTGCCAGACCTACTGACCCATTCGTCAGGAGCTCCCCACCCGTCGCTCCTGTCCCTTAGATTAGCAGCTTGGCTGCTCCACTTCCCTTCTTAGCCAGGTCTGATCTTTTTTCTCCGGCGGTTCAAGACATTCTGGTAGCCTCTCATAAGGCTTCCACTACAAAAATTTACACTAGTAAGTGGAAACGTTTTGTATACTGAGCTATTGCACAGCATTTAGATCCCTTAATAGCTCCACTAAACAAAGTTTTAGAGTTCCTGTCCATGCTGTTTCACCATGGAACCTCTACTGCCACCTTAAGGGTTCAGTTGGCTGCTATTTCCAACTTTCATGTAGGAGAGAATGGAGCACCTATTATGGCTCATAGGCTTTGTAAAGCCCTTTTGAAAGGATCCTTTCATCTTAGACCACCAGTCAGGTTTCCTACAGCTCCGTGGAATCTAAACCTCCTATTATCCCAGCTAATGTTACCACCTTTTGAACCAGCTTCTTCCTGTTCCTTAAAGTTCTTGTCCTGGAAAACTCTCTTTCTGGTAGCTATCACCTCAGCCAGACGAGTGTCGGAACTTCAGGCTCTTTCCATTAAACAGCCATATTTAATATTTCATCCGGACAGGGTATCTTTATGCACCAACCCTTCGTTCCTCCCCAAGGTTTGTTCAGTTAACAACATTAATCAATCCATTGAGCTTCCCACATTTTTCAAAAATCATTCCAATAAGCTGGAGTATATGTTGCACAAGTTGGATGTTCATAGACAACTCAGATTCTATCTAGATAGAACGAAAGGTCATAGGAAAGCAGACCAGCTCTTTATAGCGTTTGCGGACAACAAAAAGGGCATGGCAGTGACAAAACGTACTCTCTCCAAATGGCTGACTGATTGTATTACCTTCGTTTATGCTGCTTCTAGTCAGACTTTGCCCAACAAACCAAAAGGACATTCTACTAGATCAGTTTCTACATCTTTGGCTCATGCGGCCCGCCTACCTTTGGACACTATTTGTGCGGCCGCCACTTGGTCTAAACCACATACGTTCATCACTCATTATAAGGTGGATAGAATTTCCAGGGACAGAGCAACCTTTGGTTCCACTGTGCTCAGGAACGTTCTTCCATGAGTCTCACAGGGTCACGGAGCTAGGGACGCTACCCATGTGTAAGAACAAACGGCGAGATTGAACACTCTCACATAAAGAAGTTATGTTCTTACCATAACGTTCCATGTGGAGTGTTCATCTCGCCTTTGTTCTTACATTCCCACCCTCCCACCCTCAGGTCAGGAAGAACGTCCAGTTTAGAGGTCTGGTCTCTTTACCTCCTGCTGCTGGTCTCTCTCTGTAGTGCTTCTGGTTTGAGTTACGCTCTGTGTATATGTATGTATTGGATGTTTACATTATTGTTGCTGGATCTGGTGCTGTTTTGCAAACTAGATCTGAGGTAAAGACAGAGGGAATTGTGGGAGATAGGTTGGTCTCAAGCTTCTTCTGGATGCAGAGCTTTGCTAAGCGGCCGACTCGGCTCCGACACCCATGTGTAAAAACAAAGGCGAGATGAACACTCCACATGGAACGTTATGATAAGAACATAACTTCTTTTTCTACTCAAGTTGGCTTCCAAGACAACCATGGTTCAGCCAATTCACCTGTCAGTTTTTATTTCATACCATACCAATAAAGGAGAATATCTAACCTGCATACCTTGGATGTTCATAGATAACTGGTTCTACTTTCAAGAACCAAATCCTTCAGAAAGGGTACTCAACTCTTCATTTCTTTTGCAGTCTGTAAACTATTTATTTACATTTGTTAACCGGGTAGTGTCCGACTGGGTCAGAAACCTGTTTTCAGTGGAGACTCAGGGAGAAAAGCTCCAGAACAGTACAAAAATGAGTTAAAGTTACAGTACAGGTAAGCAGGTACACCAAATATCTAAAGTATGTTAAAAATATGTTTCACGATCACAGGAATAGTAGAAGGAATAGCAAACTATACATAGTAAGTAAAAATAAATTAAGTACAAATATTAAAAAAGTAGTTAACGTGTACATTATCCAAATGAGCAAATATGCAAGAAATGAAAAATGAGCAGACAAAAAGGATGCCTCATAATTAGGTCTCTGTTTCTGCAAAACCACTCTGTCTAGATGGCTTTCAGATTGCATTGCATAATTACCTGATGCCGTACAGACCTAAGGTCCATCCCACTAGGTCAATGACCACTTCCAGTTTTCTTTAGATGTTACTCAGGTGATGAGATTTATGTGGCAGTGACCTGGTCAACGCTGGATTCCTTCATTTAGCACTACAGACTGGATTTCATTTCCAGGAATAGGGCTTTCTTTGGAGCCACTATCCATTAGGGTCTCCTGTTATGATACCACCTAAGGGTTAAGGTAGCTTTGGATTCTGATCCATAAGTCAGATTAGATGGACTGAATGAATAGGATACCAAAGTTATGTACTTACTATAATGCTGGATCCCTTTCATTCATGCCCATCTAATATGACAACCCTCCCTCTGTCCCCCTTCCTGTTGCCATTTGTGGAGCCTGAACCATCATTTCATCTACATATATTACACAATCCTTAGTGTCAAACTCAATCTGCGGTAAACTTTTGCACTATGACATGTTGGAAAAAAATTCTTAAATGTGGTTCAGGGCTGGAGCACTAGCTTTGACAGATCAGATCCAACAAGTGGCTGGAGGACACATAAGTTGTATTGTATGGACATGAATGAAAGGGTCTAGTGATGTTCATTGTTACCACTGCTGCAGTAGCCTTTAAGCTGTATGGGTTTTTGTTTGCCCAAGGCGCACAACCATTCAGCTTGCAAAAGCTGTGGCTGTCTCCCACACTTCCACTCTGACTGCTGTTTGGGTAGCCTTGTAGAGGGAAAGTCAGTAGTCAGAGTGGGAAATCTACAGCACTTTCTTGCCTCCTTGTAAAGAAACAGTATAGAGGCTTCACAAAATTAGCATCAAGCCTTCAGCTCCTTTCTGGCAGATAAGTCCCCTTTGGGGAACCCTTCCACATAGAAATAATTGCTGTTTGTATATGTATTTGAAAAAAAAACGTTATTTGTTTTTTTTTTTTTTTTTTACTTTTTAGCAATTCTGTCCCTTTAAGAAACCTGGCATTTTCTAATATGGCAAGTTTCCTGTCAGGGATCACTATTTTTGTGCTTTGGCTAATTTGGGGGCTAATTTTGTGACATAATGCATTGTTTGTGTAAACTTTTTATTTTTTAAGTGTAAGTTTAGTGTGAGGAAGTGTTTTTGTTGAGCAGGGAAAGCTACAGGTTATATAGTGCTTGTGTTCATGCTGTGACAACTTATCTGACATTTTTTCTATCAAGTAAATTTTTCTTTGCGGGGTTTCTGGCAGGAATTTAGTATGCTACTTATGCTTTACAGTGTTTTGGAGTCTCTGTATGTTTGTGAAAGTGTAAGTGTGCTGCTTGTGGAAATTATTTGACAATTTTCCTTTCAATCAGCTTGTTAAAGTGATTTTACTGCATATAGGTTCATAGGAGGTTACTAGGCTGTTGGCCCTAGGGGCTTTATAAGCCTAACCATGTTATACCCTTGTTCCCTTATTGACCAAGTTGTATGGTCTATATTTGCAGCATGAGTCTATTATCAGCATTGACTGCCCTTATCCAAGAAGGACATAAGTGACACCCCCAGGGTAAATTTACAGTCTCCCATCCAGTTATCTAAGTTATGCTTTAATAGGGTCATTGAAGAGCTCTGTTTTACATAAACTGGGAGTTTGTTCCAGAAAAGTGGCAATCTCTGGGAGACATATCTGTATCTTCGGCATATCCTGTTAATGTCGCAGGCTAGGTTAAGATCCCTAGAGCGAGTGAATTTTGTCTCATTTGACTTGCGGATATGCAGCATTTCCATTATGGCATGGTCTGAGACTGCGTTGTAGGCCAGGCACAAGTCACCTCTCAACAGCTATAAGATACAGAGTACAGTGACAGGGCCTTCAGTCTGTCCATATAGGTCATGTGTTGAAGGCCCTGAATTTTTTTGGTAAGAAACCTCTGAGGTCTCTCCAGCTGCTGCAGGTGTCTGGTGAGGTACATAAAGAAGGGAGTGTTGTACTCTATTAGTGGTCTGATGAGGGATGAGTACAGAGGAGTTATAACTTCCTTAGCTCTGGATGTGATGCCCTTACTTATGAGATGTGCAATGTAGAAGGCCTTCCTTACCAGTGTGGACACATGGTGATCGAAATTAATGTTGCTATCAACCTGTGTTCCTAAATCTGTTACCATAGGGTTTGAGCTAAGGAGGGGGTGCTGTTAATATTGTAATTTTCAGGGACTTGCCCTTTGCTGAAAGGGATGATAATACATTTTTTTGCATTTAGTTTAAGTCTGTACATATGAAGCATCCTTCTCAGTTATAACATGGATATTTACCCCACTCCTGCTGCTCTGACTTCCTTAGTTCCTAGAAAGAAAAACAACTTACCAAAGAGCTCTTACTAACTCTGCAGGCTCAGTCTTTGCCTCAGTCAATGGTGGGTGACTCTGCAGTGGCCATCAGTCATTCCTCAGACCATTTACTTACCTCTCTGGCCTCTTCTGGTGTAGTCTTTTTAGCCACCACAAACCAGGGGTCAGGCATCTTCTCTTTGTTCCATTGTCCAAACTAGGCATGGGAGAACAATTCTTACTGGGGCACAGAGGCATACTGTGGATGCTGCACAACGTGGCCAGGGGAAGAGACCTCTTAATGGGGCAGATGTACCTCTTCCTAGTTGGTCAACAGGCATACCTGTAAAGGAAAAAACGGGTTAATCATTGTTCATCAGAAGATATGGTGCCTAATAGAAAACATGATTTTTTTTTATCTTGGCCAAGAAATTGTTACAGATAGGAGGTAATCCTAGTACTCAGAATACAGTACTTGTAAATCAGGTCAGTAGACATTTCAGAGGATTCAGACATTGATAAGGACTGGGCTTCTTCTGTTACAGATTCTTAAGCCCAAGTTTCAGATTGAGAAGAAACCTTGTTCTCACAAACTCAGTTGGAGGAATTTCCTTTTCTCAGACTATAGCCAGGATGAATGAGGTGTTTTTATGGGAACAAATGGATGCTCTTCCTGAATTGAGATATATGTTAAAGGTGGATATGCCTCATTCTACACCTGTTCTTCCAATAGTGCTAGCCTTGGAGAATATATTTCATACTTCATGTAGCAACCCTGATTCACAACCTTCAGTCCCTCAAAAAGCAGACAGGCATTATAAAGTTTCTAAAACTAACAAGCATTTATTTTCTCACTTTAGGTCTGACCCTGCAGCCATTTCCACATCTTCTCCAGCAGAGAGCATGCTCTTGACATATACTACCCCCTTCCCCTGTGAACAAGGAGGAGAAGATATTGGACAGATTTAAGAGATTTTTTTTTCTTCCACTCTGGCTCATAGAATTCTTAAATATCAGACGCATATGAGGAAGATTGTGCTTTTTTTGTACAGACAGTTTGAAAAAATAGATCTGGTGTTGTCCTTTTCATTCATTCCTCAGGTGATAGGTTTGTATCCGATACTTGGATCTGACTCAGCCACTTCTGCCAGATCACTGGATCCAAGAACTGTCAAACTCCTCACTTTACCCATAATACCCCGCCAACCTAACATACCTCAGATCTCTTTTGCAGCCATTAGCTTCAGAGATGGCTCCCGTTGCTCTTGAGTGTTTTATTGAAGCTTTCCAAATTTTTCTTTTACTGTTGATTCATGTGTTAGTCTGTAATTTTATTTTACTGTTGATTCATGTGTTAGTCTGTAATTTTATTTTACTGTTGATTCATCTGTTAGCCTGTAATTTTATTTTAATGTTGATTCATGTGTTAGCCTGTAATTTTATTTTACTGTTGATACATGTGTTAGCCTGTAATTTTATTTTACTGTTGATTCATGTGTTAGCCTGTAATTTTATTTTACTGTTGATTCATGTGTTAGCCTGTAATTTTATTTTACTGTTGATTCATGTGTTAGCCTGTAATTTTATTTTACTCTTGATTCATGTGTTAGCCTGTAATTTTATTTTACTGTTGATTCATGTGTTAGCCTGTAATTTTATTTTACTGTTGATTCATGTGTTAGCCTGTAATTTTATTTTACTGTTGATTCATGTGTTAGCCTGTAATTTTATTTTACTGTTGATTCATGTGTTAGCCTGTAATTTTATTTTACTGTTGATTCATGTGTTAGCCTGTAATTTTATTTTACTCTAGATTCATGTGTTAGCCTGTAATTTTATTTTACTGTTGATTCATGTGTTAGCCTGTAATTTTAATTTACTGTTGATTCATGTGTTAGCCTGTAATTTTCTTTTACTGTTGATTCATGTGTTAGCCTGTAATTTTATTTTACTGTTGATTCATGTATTAGCCTGTAATTTTATGTTACTGTTGATTCATGTGTTAGCCTGTAATTTTATGTTACTGTTGATTCTTGTGTTAGCCTGTAATTTTATTTTACTGTTGATTCATGTGTTAGCCTGTAATTTTATTTTACTGTTTTTTTCCTCCCTCCCATAGTCTGTAAGCTAAACTTAGCTAGTTTCTGATTTTGTTTGAGCTACCATTTTTTCATTATCATTACTGATATCATTGTTGGCATCTTTTCTTACTCTAGAGTATTTTAGATTAACATTGTTGGTAGTTCTCTCTCTCCTTTTTTCTATCCCTTTTCTAAATTAAAAAAATAAAATCCTTTCTATATTTGTACTTGTGTAATTGTTTTCTCTGCAGAATTTATGACTGCTATATTTTTTAGCTTGTAGTGTCATATGTTTTTGACATGGATAACAAACCTACAGGTTTCAAAAAACGCATTGCCTGTGAGCACACACTTCCCAATTCTGATGCCCATAGACAATGTGTGCATTGTCTAGGTCCTGCTCACCTCGATGCAGACTGTTCAATCTGCTCCAGTTTCTATACCAGAGCTTTAACAAATTGCAGAAACAATTTAGTGTTAAGAAGCCTTCTTCCATGTGCCTCTGCTTCACTGGGGCTCAAACCCTTATCAAAAAGCCTAACAAAAACAAATCTGACTCTCAAGGCTACAAAGAAATCTAACCAAGGAGCTTGCCAGATCTCTTTCTGGGTCCATGTTGTCCAAGGATGGATGCAGAATTTCCTTGCAACTGGCCACTCTTTAAACCATCTTGAATGCATCCATGAAGTTGATCGCTCATGCTGTGGAAGGTATATCACGGGCTGTGAGTTCAGGCATAGCCATCAAGAGACATGCCTGGGTGTGCTTGTGTGATTTTGCTGAGCCCTTTAAGTCTTTGTTCATCAATGCGCCCTTTGACAGATCTTCTCTCCTCAGCCCCAAGGTTAGGGACATGTGCTTCAGATATGTACAGGAGGGAAAGACCCTGTCTGCTGTGGGCATGTTTTTCAACCCCTCAAACACCTTTCTGTAGGAACCAGTGAGGAGGTAGAAAAATGTGGTGTAGGAAATCCCAGGGTTCTTTTCAAAAGTCACATGGAGGTAGTTCCCCCAGGGACTGAGGGAGGAACTCAAATGGAAGATGCTGCCATCGTGGCATAGATGGCCCACAGAACCAGGGCTTCAGGGATTCTTTCCAGATAAGCCCTATCAGTGTTCCTGAAAGTTGGACCAACTGTTCCCCTTTGGAGGCAGTCAGGGGACATTTGTTTGTGCACCAGAGAGCCTGGCAATGCATTACAAAAGATTTATGGGTGCAGAGAATCATATCCAGAGATTATACCATACCATTGCCCCTAGCTCCTTCTACCATTGTGAGTAAAATCCCTAATGTTCCTCCCAGTCAAAGGGAAGCAGCATCTGTAGAAATAAAATAGCTGCTAGAAAAGAGTCATCCAAGAGGTCCCCCCCCCCCAGACAAAAGAGAGAGAGTCCAGAACTTACTCAAGATTCCTTTTAGTGCCAAAAAAGACAGAGGGCTTGAGGCCAGTTCTGGATCTCAGAAAATTAAATCAGTTTATACAGTATTCAAAGCTTTGGATGGTCACAATTCAGTCCATTTTGTCTCTGCTGTGAAAGGATGATTGGATTTGCTCTATAGATCTTCAGGATGTGTAATATCACATCAAAATGAACAGGCTTTCCAGAAGATGCATACCTATGCTTCTGGCTGGGAGCCAGTCATAACCAGTTCAGAGCACTGCCAGTGTGTTTGCCAAATGTATGGTGGTGGTAGCAGTTCACTTGAGACTGCTGGGATTCTGGTTGTTTCCATATCTAAATGATTTGCTTCTAACTGCCCCAACCAGGCATCAGCTTCTACAGGCAGGGGACTAGTTGCTCCAGCTATGTTTTCATCTGGGAATCACAGTCATTTACAAGAAATCTCAGCTCACACCTGCTTAGAGTCCGGAGTTTGTAGTTGCATGTCTGGACACAGTCAGATAGCCTGTCTTCATTTTACTTGAATAAATACACTGAGGTTCCAAGAAAGGAAAGTGATTCAAAGTTCTTTTCTTCCACCCCGATTAATATTACAAGCCCTGGGATCCATGGTAGCAACTATCACTCTCATTCCTCTGGCCAGGTTCTACATGAGAATTGTTCAGTGGACTCTGTTTGGCCCATTCATCAATATCTGTTATTTGCTCCAGTCAATATCACATAAGCACACAAAAGATATCTTCTTTGTTGGATCCATTCAAACCAACTTGGCAAAAGACGTCCATTTGTTCTTCTCCTGCCCAAGGCCTCGGTGACCGTGGATGCCTCCCAGTTGGGGTGGGAGGGCAATACTTATGAAGGACCATTTAAGGTATGTGGCCCCGTGAAGAGACCAAGATGTATATCAATGTCATGAAGATGTCCTCCTTTCAAGAAGTTCTCCCATCTGGGATAATTACCATACAGAAGGACAATATGTCAGTGACCTGGTACATCAACAGACAGGGAGAACCAGATCTTACCTTCTTTGTCAAGACGCTTTGAGAGTGTAGCAATGGGTGATCCCTTCCATTCCCTTTCTAATAGCAATGAACATTCTAGGGAAATCCAGTGTGATTGCAGACAAACTAAGCAGGTCCATTCTGATGCCTCATGAGTGGCCTGTCAGTGTCGAAGTGGTGGAAAGAATTTTCTGTCAGTGGGGCCAGACATGCTGAGACCAACTCACTTCTTCCCTCAACAACAAGTGCAGCAGGATCTTTGCCCTGATCCCTCCAACTGTGGAGCCACCGAGAGATGCTCTAGTCCATGACCAGCCCTCCTAACTACTTTATGCTTACCTACCATTGCCTCTAATTCCCAAATTTCTATAGAAAGCATTTCAGTTAAAGAGAGCAGTTATTTTCATTGCACCCTTCTGACCTTGTCAGATTTGGTTACACTTCCTCTGGCCTTTCCTACCCTGGATTCTGGATCCATCTCCAGACATCCTGTCTTACCCAACATTTATGAATCACCCAGACTTAACAGGTCTCAGATTGACCTCATTGATTCTCCAATTCCATTAATTGCTAGACAGCCCAGGCTCTCCTCCCGGAAAAATTTACAAGAGTAAATGAAAGAGATTTCTTTTCTGGGCACTTACCAAAAATCTGGATCCTTTTCCAGCACTTGTGCCATCTATCCTTGAACTTTTAGCTTCAATTTTCAATGAAGGGGCTAGGTTTTCAGCTATTAAAGTAAAGTTGGCTGCCATTTCTAATTTCCACCTGGGCGAAAATAACTCTACCTTAGCATCTTCAA
The DNA here is from genome assembly GCF_019279795.1 of Protopterus annectens. NCBI lineage: Eukaryota > Metazoa > Chordata > Ceratodontiformes > Protopteridae > Protopterus > Protopterus annectens. Next base: position 1,768,317,957 of record NC_056743.1, read on the forward strand.
AACTATGTAAGGACTTTCTAAAGGGAGCTTTTTGCTTGGACCACCATTAAGAGATCCTTCTCCTACTTCCAATTTAACTATCGTTCTTCTGGCTTTAACACAATCTCCCTTTGAACCTTCAGCCAAAGCAGATCTTAAACTTTTGTCTTGGAAAACCATTTTTTTGATCACTATCACATCAGCTGGATGAGCTTCTGACCTCCAGGCTCTATCTTCTAAACCTCCTTACCTGTTTTTCTTACAAAAGCAGGGTATCTTTGTGAACAATCTATCCTTCTTACCTAAGGTAGCTTTTGAGTCCAATATAAACTAGGGCATTAATCTACCAGTTTTCTTTCCTAACTTTTCCTTTATGCTCCACCTTTTGGATGTGCATAGACAACTTCATTTTTATCTTTATAAAAACTGAGACTTCAGGAAATCTGACCATTTATTTGTTTCCTTTTCTCCTAACAGATTGGGCAAACCAGTGTCCAAAGTTACCTTGGCTAAAATGGTTAACTGAATGTATCTACTTTGTTTATGGTGAAAAGATTTATCCTTGCCCAAGCCTCCTAGAGCTCATTCCATGAGGTCTACAGTTTCTTAAACCTTTTGGTCGAGGGCTTCCTTAGATGACATTTGTGCAGCTGCAACTTGGGGACTAATTCTCACACCTTTATTGCTCATTACAAATTACATTGATTTCCAGGAACAGAGTAACCTTTGGCTCTGCAGTGCTCTGGAATATCCTTCCATGAGGACCACCCAAGGTTTCAGTAGCTGGGGACTCTGTCCCATCAGTTGAGGAATGAATAACAAGGATAACATCATATAAAAAAAATTATATACTCACCGTAATGTTCCATCTGTGTTGTCCATTTTCATTCTTCCTCATCTTCCTGCCCACCTACCCCCTTCTTTGCTTCTGGAAAGATCTAAGAGTTATAAAGGAACCTCTGCTCCTTGTTTGAGCTACAGCTTTCCTTTTTCCTGTCTACTTTTGTTAATGTCTGTAACAGGCTACCCCTTAATATCTAGGGGCAGCAAACTTGATCTGTGGTATGTTAGCTTGGCAGGGCATTATGGGTAAAGGGAGGAGCTAGGGAATTATTGGATCTGATGATCTGATGATCTGGTAGAAGTGGCCGAGTCAGATCCTAGTATCAGATCTGAACCTATCAGTTGAAGAAGAAGAATGAAAATGGGCAATACAGACAGAACATTATGGTGAGTACATAACTTTTTACCACACTTCCCATGAAGGTAGTGCCTATGTCAATTATATTGTTTTTAACATTTCTCAGGTATCTAAACATGTCTTAGGGAATGCTTATGATTGCGCAAATACTGTATCTAAGGCCATTGTTTCCGCTACAGTTTTGAGGAGGTATGCCTGAGTACATAAACATTTTCTGATGATGAAAACTCTGAAATTTTGATTTCACCTTTATATATGGAGGTTGTATTTGGCCCATCTGCTACTCAGGTCCTCAAACAATTTGTTAAGAGATGGAAATGAATTCAGGGAGTTTCTCTAGGCTTCTCAGCCCCCCACCCAAAAAATTTCTAAGATCCTCTTTAAGAAGCAAAACAAGTATTCCCTGCCTTCTTAAAATAACAGGGAAATAAAAGGAGATACAGGAGGACAACAAGAAACAATGATCCTTTTCTAAAAAAGGATAATCTACAGCTTCAAAAAGACTATGCCAGCATTGTTTCCCATATCCTTCCCCCTCCTGCCCCTATCTCTCAAAAATCTGCTCCATAAATTGGCTCTCTACATTTCCCTTTTACAGCAAATTGTTGCAGACTCCTTTGTGTTAAAGGTAGTTCAGGAAAGATACAGTTGGCACTTGATACAAATACCTCCTTTCAGGGGAGAACCCCCACCCTCCGAACCAAACAGAAATTTTTCCTCAGGTTCTTTCGCACTTACCCTAGGAGTCATAGAAACAGTGACATTAAACCAAAGAGTTAAAGGCTTCAATTCCAGAAGTTTCTGGTACCAAAGAAAGAGTCTTTGTAGAAACCAGTTCTAGAGATTCCTTCCTAAATCTCTATGTGAAAGTTCCAAAATTCAAGATGTTACGCCTTCAGGGCATGTTACCTCTTATCCCCGTGGAAGATTTATAGTAACATTAGATCTAAAAGACATATACCATCATATTCCCATATCCAAAGTCTTCAGGAAATTTCTCAGATTTTCTATGTCTAGGTTACATTATCTTTTCGTTATCCTTTGAGTTCCCTACTGCTCTAAAATTGTTTACAAAGCATCTAGCTCCAGTCATAGCTCATTGCATACTGAGTAACATTCATGTATTTCCTTATTTAGACAACTTATTTGTCTTTGCAGAGTACTTTCCCAGATGTCAAGAGTCATTACTGTGGGTTTCATTTCTTCTGACCAATCTGGGGTTCCAGATAAAATATTCAGAAATTCCTCTTGACCTCATCACACAGGATTGTCTTTCTATGATGTCTTATAGGCTCCCTGTAGGAAAAAGTGTTTTGATACAGGAGAGGGTGGATTTTTATCTGGAAACTTTCCTGAGCATCTTAACCCCATATCAGATTTCACACAAAGAGTTTCAGGATCCTGGAGTTCATGGCATCTATGATTCTCATGATTCCACTTTCCAGGTTACATATGAGAAAGATTCAGTGGTTTCTGAAAAAAAAACACACGTGCCCAATATTTGCATCCCCTGGAATTTCTGATTCCAATTTTGGGCTTTGTAAAGAAGGAACTTCACTGGTGGAGACTACAAATACAAGCAAATTTGGTCTTCCCTTTTCTCCTCAACCTCCAAGTCAGTCTTTAACTATGGTCACCTCAGGTTTTGCTTATGGGGCAGTTTCAATGGAGGTAAAGGTGTATAGCCTAAGGAATTCCTCAGACAGACCAAATCACATAAATGTTAATGAGATGCTTGCTGTGATCCATACCTTAAAATCTTTTCATCATGTATGGTTCCCAGGATCTCTTCTGGTCATAACAGAAAACTCCATAGTTATGTAGCACATCTACAAGCACAGGGATACAAAGTCATACCCTCTGTGCAGCCTGACAGTGGTGGCTTGGGAAGTAGCTCTTCAACCCTCATTAATTCCCTAGGCATCCTACATTTTGTTTTAGCAAAATATAATTTCAGACAAGCTGAGCAGGACCAGGACAGACCCTCACAAATGAAAGCTGAATGATGGGGCCTTCCAGGAACTGATCCAGTTGTGGTGAACACCTCAAGTAGATTTGTTTGCCTTCTTTCAAAACAGGCATCTGAACAAATTCTACTCCAGGGCTCCCTGCAAGCAGACCTGAAAAGAGAATCATTTAATTCCCGTGGATGGAATATGTTCCTTTATGCATTTACATCCTTTCCACTGATATCCAGGGCAATTCTGAAGATATAGAAGGTCTCTTCCAAAATAATTGTGGTGATTCCTTTTTGACCTAGGCATCATTGATTCTCCCTTCTTATGGAATTGGCTAAGGGCAATTACCACAAGCTTTCTCACAAACAGGAACTGCTCACAGAAGACAGCGAGTATGATAGGCTTCAGTCTCAAACATCTTCAAATAACTTCTGGTTGACTGAATTCTAATTCCTTTTAGGTACCTCTTTTCAGAGGATGTGCAGCAGCTACTAAAGGAGGTAAGAAAACCAGCTACTTCTTAATCTTATATTGATAAGTGAAACAGATTTTATAGTTGTTGCCTAGTCAGTAACCAGGGTCCTGTCAGAGATTATATACCAGTGGAGCTCAAATATTTGTGTGAGTTTCTAGCCTCTGGCTCTTTGTACTTGTGGCCATTTCAGAATGTCCGCCATGGATCCTCCACTTTCTTTTTTATGGAAATACATTTTCTGAAAGGAATTTTACACCTGAGACATCCTTGCAAACAAGTTGCTCCGTCCTGAGATCTTAACTTTGTACTAGAAAAATTAACTATGTCTCCATTTCAACCTGCTAATTAAGGAGAGTTAAGGTTCATTACTTGGAACATTGTTTTTCTTATTCTCTCACATCTGCAAGAAGAGTACCAAGCTGCAAGCTCTCATGGTAGGTTAACCCTATCTGGGATTCCATGGGGTTAAGGTATCATTAAAAACAAATCCATCTTTCATGCCTAAGGTTGCTTCAGAGTTCACTTTGAATCAAGCCATTAATCTCCCAGTGTTCTATCCAGATCCTCAGGACCAAAGAGAAAGAATTATATGTACTTTGGATGTGTATAGACAGCTCAGGTACTATCTTGACAGAACCAAGTCCTTTAGATAAGCTGATAGGTTCATAGGTAAGTATTAGGCTAGCTGCCCTTACAGGCAATTTAAAGCACAGCAATTTTCCCTTTTTGGGCTTGAATTAACCTATCACATTTGGTTAGAGATTGGCCTTACCCAGACCATGGTCAAGAATTATATATTAATCCTATTGAGAATAACTAGGATCATACCGCAAATATTTTGAGGGGGCCTATACATGAGATAAAGCACTTAGGAGCTGCCTTTGTCCATTAGTAGTACAGGGGGCAGTCATGGGTAAATGTTCTGTTCTCCATCCATAGATCCAAGTTGTTCTTGAATATGGACAGAGATTAATTTTGTATCTGATGTTGTCATTTTCATTCATTCCTCAATGAATGGGAATCAAAGCCATATGGGCTGCTTATCTTCCAGACTCTGGATCTGACTCTCGAGCTCCTCCCTTACCTATAATGTCCCCTTACTACTGTATTACCTAAGATTTCATTTGCCACTCAAATGCTTCGGACACAGATCATGCTCTCTCAAGCTGTGTGATAGCTTTCTTTAATTTCTGTGAGTAAAGTGTAGAATTGTTTACCTTTAAATAATCCTATTACTTCTTACTTGTATTACTCCCTTTACCCTTTGTAGACCAATTCCCCATTGTCCAGAGAAGATTCTAGCTCCACCCAAGACAGGTCCTTTTGGAATAAGGGAATTCCTGTAGATGCCATTGTTGCTGTAGCAGCCACAAGAAAGGAGCAGGCTAAACAGATCTTCTAAAGAGTCCAGCATTGGACAGGTTTGTAAAGTGCACCTATGCATCAGCAACCTTTGCCTTATCCCTGAATTATTTGGCACACTTTACTAGATTACAGAGGGACTTGATTAAGGAACTCTCTAAGTCTACCCATGGGTTAATGTAAGTAGAGGAACAAAAGTATTTTTCCTGGCAGCTGCCTATCCTCCAGTCCATCTCGAATGCATCCATAAGGTTAATCTCTCATACAGATGAAGGTTCCTCACAGGCCATGGGTTCAGGCATAGCCATCAGTAGACATGCTTGGATGCATTTGTGTGATTTTTATCAGTGCTCCCTTTGATGGATCTTCCTTGTTTGGGCCTACTGTTAAAGATACATGTTCCCACCATGAACAAGATGGAAAGACCTTATCTGCCATGTGAATCCATTTTTCTACCCTGCAAAGATCCATTTCCAGGAATCAGTGCAGCAGGAAAAAGATATGGCTATGAAAATCCCAAGGTCCTTTTCAGGATTCATGAGAGGAAGTTTCTCCCAGAGGCAGAGGGGGGATTATTAGTGGAAAACACCACCATTGTGCCAGAGAGGGTCTGCAAAACCAAGGGTTCTAAGATTCCTTTTCGGATAAGCCCTTTCAGCACTTCTGAAGGCCTGCCCAACTGTTCATCTCTGTTGGCGGTTGGGCGGCACTTGTCTTTGCACTCAGATGCCTGAACAGCCATCACAAAAGATTCTTGGGTGCAAAGATCATATCCAGAGATTATTTCATTCCCTTTTAACAAATTCCACCAGTCCAACAAAAATGTTTCACCAGTCCAACAAAAACATCTCCCCAATGTACCACCCAATTAGCGGGAGTTAGCAGCTCTAGAAATTCAAAAGCTACTGACAAAAGAGTCATTAAAGAGGTCCCACCAGACCAAAGAGGATTTGGCGTTTACTCAAGGTTTTTTTTTGTGCCAAAGAAAACAGGGGATCAGAGACCATTTTTGAATCTCAGTCATCGAAATCAGTCTGTAAAGAACTCCAAGTTCTAGATGGTAACAGTTTAGTCCATTCTCCCTCTTCTGTGGAAGGACAACTGAATGTGTTCCATAGACCTCCAAGATGTGTATTATCACATCAAAATGAACAGACATTCTTAGAGGTATTTGCACTGTCAGCTGGGGGCCAGTCATTACTAATTCAGAGTCCTGCCCTTTGGTCTCACCAAAGGCCCCAGGATGTTCACCAAGTTTATGGCAGTGGTAGCAGCTCATCTCAGACTGCATGGATTCAGAGTGTTTCCTTATTTGGATGATTGGCTCCTTACTTCTCCAATCAGACATCTACTAGAGGAAACCAGGGATCACTTACTCCATCTGTGCAAATCCCTGGGGATCACAGTCAATCTTCCCAAATCTCATCTTTAGCCAGTTCAATTCTTGGACTTCATAGGAGCTCACCTAGACACTATCAGTCAGTTGACCTTTCTACCACAAAACAGAATTTATACTTTAAGACTACATGTCAGTCAAATCTTATCACATACTTCTCCAGCAAAACTGGTGCTTCAGGCCTTAGGTTCTATGGCTACAGTGATTTCTCTACTACACATTGCTTGCCTTCACATGCTAATTCTCCAGTGGACTACGGCAGTAAAATGGTTGATTTTTTGACAACCATTGAATCATCCTATAAAGCTTTTTTGGGTTTGCAGGGACTCCCTACTTTGGCGGATCCAGTCCAACAAAGTTTGTCGGTGACGTCCCTTTATCCTTCCTCCCCTAAAGGCCACGCTGACAATGGACCCTTCCCAACTGGGATATAGGGGCACATTTTTTGCGATGGACTGTTCAAGGCATATGGCCCTCAGAAGAAACCAATCTGCATATAAATATCTTAGAGATGAGGTAGTCCTTTTAGTGTTACAGGCCTTTCAGAACTCTCTTCCTATAAGGACAATTGCTATTCAGACAGACAATGTCAGTAGTATGGTACATTCACAAATATGGGGGAACCAGGTCCTACCCCCTTTGCCAAGAAGAAACTGGAGTTTGGCAGTGAGCAATCTCTTCCAGCTGCTTCCTAGTAGCAACACACATACTGCGGAATCCAACTTTTTAGCAGACAAGCTCAGCAGAACTATTCTGATGCCTCATGATTGGTCTCTCAATCATACAGTAGCGAAAAGGATCTTATGCAGATGGTCAGCCTTGCTGCAATCTCTTTGCCTCACACCTCAACAAGTGCAGCAGGTCTTCCAGTCTAATTCCTCCTTGGAGGGGGGGAGTCACCAAGAGATGTTCTAGTCCATGTTTGGCCCTCCGGTCTCCTGCATGCTTAACTTCCCCTACCTCAAATCCCCAAATTTCTTCAGAAAGCACTCCATTTGATGAGCAAGGTTATCCTTATTGCCCCTTCCTGGCCTTGACAAATTTGTTTTCCCTATCTGTAGTCTCACCTTCTATGTCCTCCTTGGACACTGGACCCCAGTCCAGATCTGGTATCTCGTCCCTCAGGGTTGACTCACCTGAACATTCCAGACCTCAAATTGACCTCATGGTTTCTTCAGTTGTGATGATGGCAACATGGTCTAGGCTTTCTTCTCCATTTTTGCCAAATATTAATATCTTTCCAGAAACCTGTGACCAGGAAAATCTATACTAGTAAATGGAAAAGATTCTCCTTCTGGCACAACAGAGACAATTAGTTCCATTCACTGCTCCCATTCCTGCTGTTTTGGATTTCCTGGCTTTGATTATTCAAGGTGGTGCTAATATTTCCACCTTCAAAGTTCAGCTAGCAGCCATCTCTAATTATCACACTGGGGAGTAGCTTCATCCAGACTATGTAAAACATTCCTTAAAGGCACCTTTCTGCTTAGAGCTCTAAATTCTACTCCTCCTTGGGATCTCACAGTTGTTACAAAGATTGGTTCAATCCCCCCTCTTTGAGCCTTCAGCTAAATATGACCTCAGATTTCTTTCTTGGAAAACAATCTTACTTGTGGCTAATAGTTTTGCTAGGTGAGATTCAGAAATCCAAGCCCTCTCTTCAAAACCTCCTTATTTAATTTTCTATAAAGATAGAGTTATGTTACATACTAATCCATCTTTTATACCAAAGATAGCTACTGAAGCAAGCATCAATCAGGTCAGAAATTTACCAATATTCTTTCCAAAATTTTCCAATAAAGGATAATACGTGCTTCACCTTTTGGATGTACATAAGTAGATTCATTTTTATCAACATAGAATGAAGCATTTTGGAAAACTGACAAACTCTTTGTTTCCTTTGCACATCACAAATTGGGAAAACTAGTATCTAAAGTCACTCTAGCTAAAAGGATATCGGATTGTATTTCTTATATTTACTCTTTGAAAGATTTACCTTTGACAACACATCCAAAAGGTCACTGTAGTTGATCTATGGCCACATCTGCTGCTTTCTGGACAAGAGCTTCTATTGATGATATTTGTACTGCAGCCACTTGGTCCAGTGCATACCTTTATTGCTGATTACACGTTGGACATCATCTCCAGAAACAGGGCTGCTTTTGGTTCTGCGGTACTCTGGAATATCCTGCCATGAGAGTCACCCAGGGTTATCATAGCTGGGGACTTGGTCCCATTCATTGAGAAAGGAATGAAAATGACAGCATCATAGGTTCATAGGTTCATAGGTTGGTACTTGGCTATCGGCCCTAGGGCCTATACAAGCCTAGCCATAATAATTCCCTGGATATTTCTTCCCACAATATTTACTTCTCTGGACCCCTGTCTAGCAGGGTGTCTGACATGATTCCCGGGGTGAATTTCCTATCTCCCATCCAATCATCAAGGTTGTTTTTGAAGAGGGCCCAGGAGGCACTCTGCTTGACATGAATGGGCAGTCTATTCCAGAGTATGGGGAGTCTTTGGGACAGGAACCTATCCCTCCAGCATGTTTTGTTCATTGTGATGACAAGGTTTAGATCCCTGGAGCATGTGGCTCTGAGGGATTGGGATTTCTTTAAGTGGAGCACGTCCAACAGCTCAGGGTTTGACATGGCCTTGTATGTTTAGCAGAGATCGCCTCTGAGTAGACGATATGCCACAGAGTATAGCTGTAGATTTTTTAGATGGTCAGCATATGGCATCTGCTTTAGGCCTGTGATTCTTTTAGTGAGGTATTTCTGTAGCCTTTCCAGCTGTTGCAGATGTCTTGTGAGGTATATACCAAATGGGGCATTATACTCTATAATGGGTCTAATGAGGGATGAGTACAGTGGGACAATGACCTCCTTTATATCAGATATAAAAGTTATGTACTTACCATAACTATGCACCTGTGTTGTCCATTTTCATTATTCGTCAACCCCCACCCTCCAACCCTCCTTTCTTTTTATTTGGGAACGACCTGATAAGTTATTTTGGAATCAGTGTACCTGTTTGAGCCCCTATGCTGTGCTTTTTCTTATTGTAAACTATATGCTTGATTAATTTATAGTGACAACAAACTCAGTCTGAGGTAATACAGTAGTAAGGGGCATTATGGATAAGGGAGGAGCTCAAGTGTTGGATCCAGATTGTGGAAGGAAAGTGGTCGAGTTAGATCCAAGGTCATATCTGATACCCATATGTTGAGGAATAATCAAAATGGACAACACAGTTGCATAGTTATGGTGAGTACAAACATTTTATTTTATGTGGGAGTCTGTTTCAGGGCAGTTGTATCCTCTGTGAGATATACATGACCCCCCCAAACCATTGTTTTGATGTTTCTGAAGAGGTTTAGATCTTTAGACTGAATATTCCTAATGCCATTTGACTTGCTGATGTGCAGTGAATATATCATTATTGGGTCCAAGGATGCCTTGTATGCAAGACAAAAGTCACCTCTTAGCAGAATGTAAGATACTGAGTATAGTGCCTGGGTCTTGAGTTGGTTAATGTAGGACATGTTGCTTACACCCTGTATCCTTTTACTAAGGTATCTCTGTGGGCATTCCAGTTGTTAGAAGTATTCTAGAGGCAACTATGTGGTCCTGTGTACATACGTTTACAAGACATTACAAACTAGATTATTTTTCTAGATCTGGGACCTTAATATAATCAGTGGGTCTGGGCAAATGCACTTATTATCAATGTAGTCTGTGGTGCCATTATGGAATCCCCCTCATCAAAATTTATTATCAGATAAGCTTCTTGGTTTATTTACTCATGGTAATACTGGAAGAAAGAACAGCTGCTATATAATGAAAATGAAGGGAATTATGCATATTTTAAAAATATTTCCTTTCCTAGTAGACCATCTTAAAGTGTAAATATATTATGGACATATTATTTTATACATTGCTTTATGACATGATAATTGATTTCTAAGGTATCAGCAAAAGTTTTTTTTGTATTACATGTTGTGATGGATGGTACCATTTGCCATCTATAGGTATAGAACCACATTGGTTGGAATTTCCCACTGTAAAAAAAGTATACAAGCCGTTTATGTGAGGAACAGAGGCTATGGTCCTTTCTTCAATTTTCCTGCTTGAAATAGGTCTGATCATTACCAAAGTGTTGGTCTCTTCAGTCACATGACTGGTAACCAATAGGTTAATATAAAGAAAAGGTCACACAAATCTGATCCAATAACTTAATCGTCAAATGCAGCCTGGCCATGATAACATAAAGGAAATATGCACTGCAGTCCTGGGTATGGCCTTCCAACATCTGCACCTATACTAGGAGTACACATTGAGTACTTACAGAGCTGAACTTTTGACCAGGAAGCCCATGCCCCTTTCTCAACTCTCTCTCTCTTTTTCACCATGAACAAAAGTGTCTTCCATATCCCTTATCCACAGTAACTTTTTTTCTTCATGTGCACACAGCACTCCTCGGGAAGGCTCATAGAAGCCTTCAATTCCTCATGGCATTTTTCATGACTTAGTAGTGGTTTGATCACCTTAGATATGACTAGGGGCAAAAACACACCATTTACTTGATCACTCTTGATTTAGCCACATATAACTCATAAAAGTGATATCTCATTGGTAATGGATTTATGTGATCTGTCTTGTAAAGGAGGACACCACAACTTTGCCAACCTACAGTGTTAAAGTTAGTAACATTACATAATAAATGCTAGCCACAAGGTCTTGAAAGTGAATATATAAAACTTTGCTTTACTTAAACAATAAAGATGGTGTTGTTATATGAAATATTACAAAGGTCAAGACATTGCACAGAAAATATAAAGATAATAATAAACCAACCAAATGTCTAGAATTACATTTGTTACATAAGCATCTAGCACCTTGACCAACACCTTCTTTCTTGTCTAGTATAAAAATAACAGTCAGTTGTATAAGACAGAATATTTAATCTGCAGCTAAATAAATACCATGGTGGTAGGAGGGAGGGTGGCCTAATGGTTAAGGTGTTTGCCTTATAAACACAAGGTGCAGGGTTTGAGTCTCACAAGGGATAATTGGCTAGGCTTAAAATGGCTCACAAGGGCAGTTAGCTTAGTACTAATCTATGAACCTATGAACCTATATCTATCTCTTACTGAAGGAACACCGAACCTAACTGTTCTAAGTTGGTAAAATTATAAAAGACAGAATTCAAGCAGCAAACCTTCATAGATGCGTTACCAAGATTTTCCAAGTAAAGACTACACTAACTACTTTCATCTGTAAATATATGCATATGCATCAGGCTATGCAACCTTTAGACCCCACGTGCAATTGATCAGGTTCTCATTTGAATGCTAAGAGCTGCTTCCTTTGAAGAGTGTTGTAATTAAATTTGAATGTCCTTTTGTTCTTCCTGACTCCAAACTGTTGTATAACTTAGTTGTGTACAAGCAATTAAGCCCATCCTGAACAACTGCAGCAAGTTATATTTTACAATTCAATTGTAAGTTTCATGCATTTATTTTATTTTTGTCTCCTTCTTCTTTCATAGAGGAAAATCACAAAGATATACAATGTTTTTGAATCAGTTTTTCTAACCTGGCACCACAAGTATAAGAAGTTGAAGGAGCCCATATATGGTATGATTTCAAGTGTTTGCAGTCCTAACTTTCCATTGTAGAAATAGAAGGATTTAGCATAGCTTATCTGGTAGGCTCTCAGATGCTGGGTATCATTAAAATGGAAATAATAGGAACTTCTTCTGAGAAATCATGTATTGTTTATGAGCATAGCCACGTGTTGATTAGACACAAGGTTAATACCTTGCAGCTTATTTTGGAGGAGAAATAGCAAAGGGATAACTGTGAAAATAAACATTGTTTTGTTTTGGGTTTTAATTGAGAATTGTTAGACCTTTGCTATTGACTGAGGGCATGGTGTTACCGTTATGCACTCTGATGGAAAATCATAGCATTTGAGGAATTCCTTGATACATTTTAGAAATCTGAATGCTTTATTTACATCTTAAGACTGTATACTGTGTGTCCTAAAAGTGACAGTGTATCCAAAACAATAGAAATGAATGTAGCAATTTATTGGCTTTAGACATCGTTGCTTGTGGACCTAAATTTAAATGGAAGACTCAGTCATCTAGCTTACCAATCTATTGTTACCTTTCTGTTGTAGTTCATATTTAAGATAGATACTGGAGTGAATTGTGAAGGACCTAATTTTGATTTACCATCATTTGATATTAATATAACTTGGGCTTATATCACAGGCATTGGGATTTACTGGAATAAGTTCATAAAGCTGAATGACTGGAATGCCAAATGATTTTATGCTAAACAAAAAACATGCTAAAACACCAAACACAGAAATACTTGACAAACGTTATATGCAGGAACTAAGTATCCCCCCCACACACACACACACAGAAAAACACTAATTAAGATAGCACTAAGCAAGGGACAGGGCAAATTCCCTGACCCACTGTACTGCAGTCTTTTAGACTTTTCTACTTTTGGCATTTTTCTGTTTGATGTAAAGACATTTGGTGTTTTGGCCGTTTGGCTTTATATGTAACCCATATTTACCACCAGGGTATGGTAAAGAGATACAAAAAAGATAACAGTATATAGCTATTTCATGACAAATCACTCGATAGAACTCTGTGGAAAGTTTACCCAGTCCTACTGCTTTCCGGTTATTTATTTCTTAAACAGGTGAACATATTTTTGTATATTAAATGGTGACTGGATATCTGAGAAAGCTATTCAGTAATTTCTCATGTAGCAGCTGTGCAATAATAATAATAATAATAATAATAATAATAATAATAATAATAATTGAATAAACATGAAGTAAAGCATACCCATTTAGAGCTAATCTGCTATGGGAGTCACATAATAGAGGTATCATTAAAAGACAAATGACTTAGCTGAAATATGTAAACTTTATATATTACTTAATCTTAAATCTTAATTTTGTGGAATGTTATGCTTAATCAACTCATTATAAAAGGTGGACTGGTGCTATAACAGAATCTTCCACAACTTTAATATACAGGATAATTACACAAAATGAAATCTGATATGGTCCATAGTTGGAATTCTAACTGTTGGAGCTCTCTAACTTGACTTTTCCTCTTAAATATTTTATTTGTCTATATATTATAAATTGCCAGTCACTCATTAATGTCATATCAGACTTCTAGGTGGGGAGGTGGTTGCCCACTTTATATGGTTGACAGGTAATTTGCTAGCTGGTCAGAATATACAGTCAGTGTTAATTGAAAGTAAATGGAACAAATAAGAAAGTCTTTTGAGTAGAGAAAAAAACATCCAGGTGGGCATTTTATAAACATGATTGAAACATAATTATACATGAACATTACTTACAACCCTATAACACTGATTGTAAAAGTTAAAAAATGCATATAAAAGGCATGAAAGAGTAAGTGAACTCTATATAGCTTTTTTGTCCATGACTCTCTAGGCCCAAGTTCATAAATATGTTGACATCTTTAAATAAATTCAAGAAAAAAAAATCCTCATAGTTTCATTTTGGCATCTTCTGTTGTACTGATGATCAGTCATGTTGATTTTGAATCTAGCAAGACTAATGTCATTAAGCCTTAGCTCTACATCTGAATCTTTCCTCTCCCACTTTGCCATAATGATTGTGAAAACACCATCATCCTCAGATCTTGTATGCACTGCATTAAAAGACAAGTGTCAAAGAAACATATTAGATATGCCTTGCTATTTAAAGTTTTGCTTGTGATAAAAAGTATTAGAAACTTTGCCCTTTCTTCTCTACATTAACTTTACTTGACTTTACTATGCATCCAAATGTTGTTTCAGGTTAGACCTTAGATATTTTTCAACAGATTTATTGTACTGTACCACTCCTCACTAGACCATATACATTTTTATCAAATCATTCTTCTTGTCTAGATGTATTCTGCTCTGTGACTGTAATATCTGCTTGTTATTGTGAGAATTTGCCATTTGTTTTTACTGTTGTTCACATTTGTCTCTTTTACAGTGCTTAGTTTAAAAGAGAAAATAAAAACATTAAGAAATGTAAATGTCATTACAGAATATTGCCCAAGGATTGAAGTTATGAATATTTTTATTATTCATGTGAACAGCATTTTAGTTCTCCTGTGACATTAGTAAAACCTTTCTCCTACTACAGTTAGGGACAGGAAAGGAAGTAAACATTTATTTTGAATGGAACAAGGTTCAGCACCTACCCAAACAGGATTTAACCTCCAGCTCTGCTTTGGGGTCACCTTCTCTCAGCCTCCTGGGGCAAATCAGTTATTGACTGAAATAAATCTTCTTGACACAAAAAGGAGCAAAAACAGACAGCTGACATGGTTAGACTATCCCCCCATGTCATCAACCTAAAATATGAGTGCAATGGATAAGAATGAAAGAAAAACTGTGTTGTAGTCACTGTTCCGCTGGTGCCTCCAAATTGCTGTTAAAACTGTGGTTAAAAAATCTCCATTAAAGCTGATCAGGACCTAAAGTTTAACTTCTTTATTGGATTCAGTAGTTGATAAGATTACAGACTTGATATGGGCTATATCCTGCATAGGATATAACAGCTGGCCACCTTCCAGAGCTTCAGGCCATCTTCTATGGACCCAAAATATTAGTCAGCTTGAGCTAAGCTGACTAAAAAGATAGGTTTGGGAGCTAAGCCCTTCAGAGTTTTCCTGCCACCAAACTGTGCACTCCTTTGAGGCTTTCAGAGATCATCGGTTGGGTTGTGCTGTTCCTTTGTTGGCCAGATAAGTTCTATTTGGGGATAAAACCTTCCACTGTAAAAATTATTTATGAACACTATCCTTTTTAGGAAAATTATTTTAAAGCTAAAAGTTTGTGTTTTAACGGTCTGTCACAAGACTGTATTGCACTTTTAATGGAGAATTCTCTTTTTTTGCTGTCAGTTTAAAAGTTGTTTAAAATATTTAATAGCCATTTTTTTCTGTGGAGAAATTGTATGTATTTTATTTTTTTTGGGACAGGCTAAGTGTTTTGAAGTGCTTCTTTCTACTGTGGTTTTATGTGAAACAAGTGACTTTTAAAGACTTCAAATTTTTTCCAAATTTTGCTGTTTGTTTGCCCAGGAAAGAGGTACCATTTTCAGCTTGACCATGGAACAAACTGCCAGTCCCATGCTGAGCCCTTTTTCCAGGCACAAAAGAAAACCTCAAGCAAACAGCCTTTGCCACCACAACAGGCTAACAGTTTGTCTCAGCTGCAGGTGGGTGACTCTGCTGTGGCCATTTGTTGTACCTCAGACCATTCATCTTTTACCCCAGATCCCTCTATAGTAGCAACTATAGCCACTATAGATCAAGGGTTAGACATATTCTCTGCATGAACAAGTTATCAGACTTACCATCTGATATCACCTGTCTTAGGATGATATCAGATGGTAAGTCTGATAACTTGTTCATGGGTTTTTCATGAACATTATTATTTTATTTGTTATGCATTGTAGTGCTTTGTGAAAACTGTTATACGTTTTACATTGTCATCTGACGGTGTGTTTGTAAACATTTGTTTCCTTGAGCGTAATCTGAGTAATTTCAACAGGAAAAATGAAGAGCTATTTTATTATTGTTGCAGTGGGATTTGGATGTGTTTTTGCTCACTCATAGCAAGTATTTTAGTTTATGTTTAGATACATTTTTGAAATACATAAGTTCAGTATTTGAGTTGAAAAGTCATGTGACAAAATGATATCACATGACTATGGCTTTACGTAGCTGATTGGTCCTTAATGTTTTTTAAAAATGATGTAGGAAGATTGTTTTAATTAATTTGTATCTGAAGAAGCATTGTGGAAGCAACGCAAAAGCACTCATACTCCATTAAATTTCGTTTGCTTTTATTCTGCTGTGTTTATCGCCTCCTTGGTTTTGCTTTTATTTATTTCTAGAATATGCCAGTGTTTTCAGTGGGAGTCATACCTCTCAACCTGGAAATACAAAAAATCTAGACAAAGGCCCAAGAAAAAGTACGTACAACTGGCCAAAAATCTGTACACTGATTAACATAAACCCACCCACCCCAACGGAATTGTGGGATACCAACATTCACCCACAAAATGAAGAACAGACAAAATATTAAACACAAAATATAACCAGAGTGATAGTGTTTTATTTATGTTAACATGTGAACTTGTGTCAAACTTTGAACTTGTGTAAAACTAAAATGCAATTTTCTTTTGTAAAAATAACATTAACAGCCATTAGAAAGATTTAAAAAGAACTACTAAAGAGAAGTGGGTGCAATTTGTGTCTGCTTAATTGGAGTTGTCATAGCCTACCACTCTTAATGATTGCCATCTATAAAAATAAAAATCATCTACAGTATATGTTTTATCTGCTGTCACTGTGGACCTCAAACATTAAAAAAATCCTATGAGCCTTTCTTATCAGAAATGGACTTTGGGGTCTGCCTATACAAAAAGATATATGTTGTACTTTACAGATGTAGACTCTCCAAGGCCCAAGCATATACTCAAATGAAATAGACAATGTACACTATTGTTTTTCTATTGACATTAAATAATATTAAATGGAGTATGCATTTTATTTAACATCCATCTGAAAGTGTCTTGATTTCAAGTAAACCTGATATCATATAGTTATCATTTTAAGTACACAACATGTTCAGACAGGATTGAACCACTCTAGAAACATGCCTGAGTGTCCACATGTGAAGTTGTCCTATCTCGCCTTCATTCTGTACTTGTGGGTTTGGAACTGATCTTCGGTTCCAACTCAGTCGTTTACAAAAGCTCGAGGTCTCCAACTAGCTTGTGGCTTACTCCCTGTCCCATAATGCTCTAGGGCATTCTGCAGATCTCGTTTGCTGCTAAACAGATCGGGCGTTCTTCAACTGGCTGTGGCTACGTTTCTTTGCAATCTTTGTTATACCTGTTAAAACCTATTTTTTTCCTAAATAATTTCTTGTGTGCTATTATCTTAGAAGGTTTTTGACCTTATTTATCACAGTGTTAGACTGTGTCCATTAATTGTGTTTTTCTCAGGGGCCGTCACTTTACCTCTAGGCCTACACCTCCATCCCTATCTGGCTTATCTCTGCATTTGTTAGTTAAGTAATTTTGAATAAATTTGTTGTGGATTTACTCTTTACTGGTAGGACTTTAGACTGAGTTTCTGAGTCAGCTCAGCCCATTTTAGTTAGAGGGCTTGTGCTATTAGAGCTGTCAAGTGTGTTGTGTGCTTAGATGTTGTGTTGGTTATTTACTACTGGAAACAAATTTGATTACCTTTCCTCGAGTCAGCTTGTTTAATTTAGAGAGCGGCTCAGCCCATTTAAGTTAGAGGGCTTTTTTCCTGTGTGGTGTGTTTTATACTACAAAAAAAAAAAAGTTAAAGTTTAATAGTTAAAAACTTTCTTGTTCCTGTCTAGATAGTTTAAGATATTACTGGTGTTGTAACAGTTGTGTAAGTTTTCTTGGTAAATATGTCTAAGCAGTCAAAAGACACTAAACCCTCTGGGTTCAAGAAATGTTCTAGGTGCTCCCAGAAGATGTCTTTGATGGATGGTCATACGGAATGTGTTTATTGCCTTGGAGCTGTACATTTACAGGAGTCATGCTCCATATGCCATTCATTTAGTTTGAGGGTTCTCTTTGAAAGAAAAAAATAAGCTTATATTAAGAGGATTGTTAAAGACTTCGTTTTTGGAAGTCTTAGAAGAAGGTCAGAGCACATTAAAGAAAACCTCTTCCCCTCCTTCTAGATCTGAGAAGTCTAGTAAAAGATCTTCATCTTCATCAGATCAATCTGGACCTTCAAACAAAATTTAAAAAATGTCTTCATCGGACCCAAAATCCATCAGGCCCGAAAAAGCTTCTACCTCTGCTCCTTCTGTTTCAGAACCGATGGTACTACAGTCTTGGAGAAGGTCCTCTGTCCTGGAGCCGTTTTTTCTGACTTTAAGGTCACCTATATAACAAAGCTTGAGATCTCCTGCCCCCTCTTCTTGGTTCTCCAGGAGTTTGTCAGAAGAAGATGTAGATCTTGTGGTGCGGAGGCTGTTGAGTAGACCGGCGCTAGCCAAATTATTGTTGGAACCTGCCCAGTGGGTTTTGGAACTGAGTGGACCTACCCCATCATTATCAATTCCTCTTCTGACCCACCTTGGGGCCTCATTGATGGAATGCATGGAGCTGATAGTAGTGGAACCGTCAGAGCTGAGACCTGCTCCAGAATCTATGGCTCCAACTTCTGCTCCGACCTCCTCGGTGCCATCTGAGCTCAGGGAATCTAGGAGCCAATGCTCTCCAGTTGGGTCCAGGGAGGACAGTCGGAACAGACAGTTGTCGGATCCGAACTTGCCTCTCGGGGTCTTGGCAGGGGTGTGCTCGGCTCCTACATCAGCTTTGGAGCCAACCTCCTTGGTGCCAAGGAAGCCTTCTATTTCTTTGGAACTGGGAGCTTCCTCGGGTCATGGGCAGGGGGCTTTCAAGGCAATGAGAAGAGTGCTGTCCTCACGAGCAGCCCCAATCTCAGAACCAGTCATTCCTCTCCCAAAGGCACCAGTGTCCATCTCAGCACAACCGATTCCAAACAGACTTGGAGACCCAAGGCTTCAGGATGCCCCAGTGGGAGAACCCTTCTCTTCTGAAACCTCTCTAGAATGCCCTTCTGAAGAGGTCCCTCGCAAGAGATTATGCAAGAGGAAGCATTTGGACTCCCCAGAGGAGTCAATCACATCAAACACAGACCTCGATGAGTCAGAAGGGTCCCAACGGTCACCCTCTGAGGATGTCTCCTTTGCAGACATCCTAGAAATCCTTAAGCAGAGAGGTGGCTGAAAGCCTATCAACCCTTCTGATGAGGAGTCTGTGTACTTGAAGGGCTTTGGGTCTCGCCCTTCTGCCACTTGGGTGTCTCCACCTTTCGATGAACTTATGGATTTAGTTTGTTGAAAGACGTAGGAGTCTCCAGACTTAGTGGAGCCTGTTCCCCGGAGGCCAAATAAATTTATCACATCCCCCGAGGATAAAACCTTCCTTACAAAAGGTGCCCCAGCAAATGCCATGGTGGTGGCGACGACCACCAAGAAGGAGTTGACAGAGACGTCCACTTCTGTCCATCCCCCGAACAAAGAGTCGTGTACGATGGACAGATATGGAAAGCACACATTTTCTTCAGCAAATTTTACTGTCAGGTCCCTAAATTATCTTACACACTTCACCAGGTTACAGAGAGATCTCCTGAAGGAGCTTGGAGATACTCTCCAGGGTTCAGTAGCTGCTGGGGTAGATAAAGTGTCCTCCTAGTTCTCCACTTTAAATTCAGTAGTTAACTCATCCATGAGGCTCGTTTCTTATGCAGCTGATGGAGTGAGTAGGGCAGTAGCTTCAGGAATTTCCCTTAGGAGACATTCCTGGATGTGATTGTGTAACTTTGAGGAACCCTTCAAGTCATCCTTCATTAACGCCCCCTTCGACAGCTAGTCCTTGTTCAGGCCTAAGGTCAAAGACACACTAACCAGGTGTGAACAGGAAGGAAAAGCTCTCTCTGCCGTTGGAGTTCAGTTTTCCACACCTTCTAGGCTTTATCCTAAAGGCCAAAAGGGAGGAAAGATGTAGTTTAGAAAATCCCAGAGAGTTTTTCAAGACACGTGATGAGCCTTCCCCCAGGGGCACAGGGGGAAGCAATAATGGAAGACACCGGCCATGTGGCAGAGGGGGTTCACAGATCCAGGGTGACAGAGAATCCTTCTTTGGTAAGCCTTTCAGCGCTCCAGAAAGGAGGCCCATCTGTCCATCTCTGGAGGCATTTGGAGGGTCGATTATCCTTGTACCCAAACGCCTGGCTAAAAATAACAAAAGACAAGTGGGTACAAAGCATCATATCCAGAGGTTACTCCATACCCTTTTCAATTCCTGTTCTACGCATAAGAAACATTCTGGATGTTCCACCCAGTCACAGGAAACAAGCAACCCTAGAAATACAGAAGTTGCTAGAAAAAAGAGTCATCCAACCAGTCCCCGCAAAGCAGATAGGATCGGGGACTTACTCAAGGTTCTTTTTAGTTCCAAAGAAAACAGGACTGGATACCCGTACTGGATCTCAGCAGACTAAACAAATCTGTAAAACAGACAATGTTCCAGATAGTAACACTGCAGTCAATGCTTCCTTTTCTTGGAAAAGACAATTGGATGTGTTCTATAGACCTCCAGGATGCTTACTACCACATAAAAATGGATAGGCCATCCAGGAGTCATCTGCACCTTTGGCTGGGAGCCAGTCACTACCAGTTTCAAGCTCTGCCCTTTGGTCTCACTACAGCCCCCAGACTGTTCACCAAATGTATGGGAGCAGTTATGGCTCACCTGAGACATTTAGGATTCTGAGTGTTTCCATATCTAGACGACTGGCTATTAACCACCACCACCAAGCATCTACTAACAGAAGCAAGAGACACCACTCTGATACTTTGTTCTTGTCTAGGGATCACAATAAACTATGAAAAATCTGCCTTACTGCCATCTCAATATATCATTTTTATTGGCGCAGATTTAGACACTACAAAAATTATGCTAAAGCTTCCAACAGAGAGAGTAAAAGCTTTTCAGCTACAGGGTCTAGACCTTCTTTTCAAAAGGAAGACTCAAGCAAGGACAGTTCTAAAAGTACTAGACACCATGGCAGCAGCTATAAATGTAATTCCCTTTGTGTGGCTGCACATGAGAATTCTATAGTGGCTGCTGTTTACTCAGAGTGGTGGCTTCACTCCAGTCAAGTCACATTAGGTCGACCTTTTGTTCTTCCACAACCGCTTACCACAGTAACCACAGATGCTTCCCAGATAGGGTGGGGGGACATTATCATGGAATAACAGTCCAAGGCGCTTGGCAGGATCATGAGGTCCACTTGCACATCAATGTCCTAGAGATGAGAGCAGTGCTTCTTGCGTTGCAGGCATTCCAGGACTGTCTTCCACTTGGAACGATTGCGATCCAAACGGACAATATGTCAGTGGTATGGTATATAAATAAACAAGGAGGAACCAGATCTTGCCCCCTTTGTTGAGATGCCCTGAGAGTATGGCAGTGGGCAACCTCCTCCCAATACTTTCTGGTAGTAACTCATATCCTGGGGAAATCCAGCGTGATAGAAGACAAATTCAGCAGAGCAATACTGATGCCTCACAAGTGGTCCCTGAAACAAGACATAGCAGAAATGATTTTCCGAAAATGGGGCCAGCCTTGCTGTGATCTTTTTGCCCTAATTCCCCCTCTGGGGGAACCCCCAAGGAATGCACTTGTACACGATTGGCCCTTGGATCTCCTTTATGCCTTCCCTCGTCTTCCATTGATACCCAAAGTTCTTCAGAAAGCCAGTGCATTGGAAGGACCTTAATACTTATAGCCCCTTACTGGCCTTGTCAAATTTGGTTCCCCTTCTTGTGGCCTCATCTTCAGGAGGAGTCCTGGATTCTGGACCCAGTGCTGGATCTTCTGACCCATCCATCAGGAATGCTCCATCCATCTCTTCAAACCCTCAAGTTGACAGCTTGGCTGCTCTGATTCCAAACATAGCCAGGCTACCTAACCTTTCACCCTCAGTGCAACATATCCTGATTTCTTCTCACAAAGTTTCTACGAGAAGATTATATCTCAGCAAATGGAAAAGATTTTCCAATTTCCACCTGGGCCTTAAAAAATCATATTGACCCTTTTTTCTGCATCTATATCTTCTATACTGGAATTTTTAGCAAAACTTTTCAATGACGGAGCAGCTGCAGCTACTATTTGAGTACAATTAGCAGCAAACTCTAATTTTCATTTTGGAGGAGGGAGACCGAACGTTATGTCCCACAGACTTTGTAAAGCTTTTTTGAGAGGTACTAACCTGTTAATACCACCCATTAAACCACATCTACCTCCATGGAACCTAAATTTTGTATTATCCCATATAATTATTCCCCCCTTTGAACTTGGATCATCCTGTGACTTTAATTTCTTAACCTGGAAGATGATTTTCTTAGTGGCAATCACTTCAGTGAGGAGAGTTCCGGAATTACAAGTATTATCTCTCAAATCTCGTATATGCTGTTTCACAATGACATAGTCTCACTTTGCACAAACCCATCTTTTCTACCAAAAGTATGCTCAGAATCAAACTTAAATCAGTCCATAGACTTACCAATTTTTTTTCCCCAAGTATGGCAATAAGGCAGAAGAACAAAGGACTTTAGGAAGACTGACCAATTGCTTGCATCCTATTCAGACTGCAAGAAGGGGGCTTCAGTAGCAAAAACCACTCTATCCAAATTGCATCTCATTCACCTATTAGGTTATAACCACTACCACCAGACTAGGTAATAATAAACAAAAGGAAAGCATACTTGATTGGGTGCTCATCAAGGAACACCCCCAAAAATATACCCCGGGGACTCTCCCCAATGATCTTAGTGATCATATGCTTACTTACATTAGGAAAGATAACCCACCCAATGCTAGCTTACCAGTCTATAGAACAGTCAGAAACAAAAAAAAATTTGATCCTCTAAAATTTAACATGGCACTCAATCACTGTAACTGGTCAACATTGAAATCCCTTCCCCTAGACGAGGCAGTCTCACATTTTAATGAAACATTCCTTACCCTACTTGACTCTCATGCCCCCAAAAGGGTATCCAGAATCAAAACTCACATAGCACCTTGGCTAACCACAGAATCCAAAACCAAAATAATTAATAGGGACAAAGCATGGAACAAATGGCGTACTACCAAGTTAACACTAGATCGGATCATCTTCCAGCAAATGAGGAATGAAACCAAAAAGGCCACCACCCAAGATAAGAAAAACTACTTTCACCACCTACAAAACAAAAACCAAAAGAACCCTCAAAAATTCTGGGCAGGATTGAACAAACTTCTCCAACCAGGAAAATCCACCACTCCTACCCCAGAAACTCTATCTGATAAGAACCAAGAAGAAATAGCTAACAACTTTAATACCTTCTTCACCTAAACAATTCAGTTACTAGCTAACCAACTACCTACCCCCTCTACCACACCTAACAATACGACACCTAACTCTGCACTATCCTTTAACCTCCAACCCATATCCACTGCCTTCATCCGATCCTGTTTGAAAAAACTAAAACCAACTACCCTCTCAGCAGACCTTCTACCTGCAGAATACCTGCAAATTGCTGCAGATGTCATAGCATACCCTATTTCAATATTAATTAATAGAACCATTACCGAGTCCACTATCCCAGCAATCTGGAAAATATCTTACGTCATACCTCTTCATAAAGGAGGAACATCCACCGAACTCTCTAACTATAGACCAATTGCTATACTATCACCACTTGCCAAAATCATGGAAAAGTGTGTGCATAACCAACTCATGTCCTATCTCACCCAAAACAAGCTACTAACTGATTGTCAGCATGGATTTAGACCCAACCATAGCACGACTACTGCCCTCCTCTCTTTCGCAGAGAAAATTAACCATAACCGGAATAACAAAAATATCTCCTCAGCTCTCTTTCTAGATATGTCGAAAGCTTTCGACATGGTAAACCACCAGTTACTTCTCAAAACCTTATCAACCTTACATCTAGACACCCAAGTCCTAAACTGGTTTCAGGCCTACCTCGTAGGTAGACAACAGGCAGTTATGTGGCAGAACAAACTCTCCTGCCTATTACCGAACAGTATAGGCGTACCCCAAGGGTCCATCCTAGGTCCTCTTCTGTTCTCAATTTTTATAAATGACCTCCATACAGTTATCCCCGAAGCCACCTGTATTCAATATGCAGATGACTCAACTCTCATCTGTTCTAATCCTATCCTTGACAACCTTCTAATAACCACCCAACACTGCTTTACCAAAGTTGAAAATTGGCTAACTAACCATCAACTCATCTTAAACCCAAAAAAAACCCAACTTCTCCTTTTCCACCCATCCAACCCAACACCTTTCACACACTTTACCATTCAATCTAACAATGGTACCATTATTTCTCCTACTACCAACGCTAAACTATTAGGAGTAATTATCGACAATAAACTACGGTTTGACACCCACATCAACCAAACTATTAAAATGGTTAACAAAAAACTTGGTTCTTTATATAGGTTAAAAACCTTCCTAACTCCAGCCGCTAGGTTAGCTACTGCCCGCTCGCACCTCCTATCCACCCTACTATACGCCTCCCCAATCCTTATGAACCTCAACAAGTCTGACCTTAATCGTCTTTCCACTTCCTATAATCACATTGCTAGATTCATCACTGCCCTACCCTACAGAACACATCATTGCATCAGCCTGAAAAAACTTGACTGGCCAGAACTCCCTAATCTTCTACTGGAATACCAACTCATTGAAGCCTTTAAAATCCTGAAACATCCAGATAACACCCCTGCACTAAATAACATCCTAACCCCTTACTCCAACCTAAGCTCTCTTCGCTCATCTAACAAACTCTTAATACAAACTTGCAAGTCCCATAACCTAGGTGGCGATTCACTCTACTCTAATATTATTGGCAAGGTATGGAATTCTCTTCCCCAGAAGCTTACGTCCTTACAATCACTAGCGCTATTCAAAAAAGAACTAAAAATCCACTATAAATCACATTGGCTTTGTCCATGTACAAACCCTGACTAACTTTCACATGAGTAATTCCTACAGGTAGGCAATTTCTGTATTATTCAACTAAGTGTGAATTAACCTGAATGTAATGTAATGTTATCATTTGTACCTTCTATTGTGATTATCTGCTCACTCTGAATACAATGTGATATGTCTTTATGTACCTTGATTAACCTTGTTGGAGCTTTTCTCCCCGGGACTCCGCTGAAAATGGACATGTATCCAGTCGGACTATCCCGGTCAACAAATGTAAAATAAAATAAAATAAAATAAATAAATTAGTCAGTGAATAAACAACTTCCAGACAAAATAAGAGCTCATTCTACCAGGGCTATTTCGACCTCTTCTGCCTTTCGTGCAAACTTGCCAATTGATACCATTTGCGCGGCAGCAATGTGGGCAAGGCCTCATACCTTTATCACTCATTACAAAGTGGATTTGGCCTCCAGGGACAGGGCCTGTTTTGGGTCCACTGTTCTGAAGAATGTTCTCCTGTGAGCCACCCAAGAAAGATGGTGCTAGGGGTGCTATCCCACAAGTACAGAATGAAGGCGAGATAGGACAACTTCACATAAAGAAGTTATGTACTCACCATAATGTTCTATGTGAGTTGTCCATCTCGCGTTCATTCTTACGTCCCACCCTCCTACCCCCAGCCTTTTGTTTTAGCTCCTGGAGGATCGAGAGGTTACTATTTGGCATCTGATATTCTCTGACCTTTTTCTTGGCTTATAAAGCAATGAAGAATTTTTATATATGCATATTAGTATACCAGCAAACAAGATTTGGGGAATGCCCTAGAGCATCATGGGATAGGAAATAAGCTACAAGCTAGTTGGAGACCTCGAGCTTTTGTAAATGACAGAGTTGGAACAGAGGATCGGTTCCAAACCCACAAGTACAGAATGAAGACGAGATGGACAACTCACATGGAACGTTATTGGTGAGTACATAACTTCTTTTTTTGAAATGCTGAGCTGGAGTAATATACACCTCATAGTTACCTCACTTATTCCTTCCTGTTTTCTGGTCTGCCATCCTCATATTTGCACTGTCTTTTCCTCCTATTTCCTATTTCTGCTTTTCTCAACTGTTGTGGACCTCATTAATCCAGCTCAGAAGCATTCTATATACCTAAATCTTGTAGCATATGTTCTGACCACTAGCGTGCATCTTTTTAACCTCCTATGGACTAATTTAATTTCTCTACTTGTCTCTAAAGTAATTAATTTCTACTAACCCTATGAATATTCTGTACTGCATTATCAAATTTGCTCAGCTTTGTTTCAAAAACTACCTGTTTTTGTCTATCAGCTTAATACCGGGAGTATAAAAAAAATATTTATTTCTATTTTTGCCCAATTAAATGTGTAAAAATGTCACAAAGACTTGACTATGTTTTAACAGTATTTACAGTTTTGCTCCCTTTTCTGGGGCAACATACGACTTGTGTTGTGAAATCACAGAGCTGCAAGATTATATATTTAAATGTTAGAGCAGGGTAGGTGCAAAACAAAAAGTACATCACACTAGTGCACAAGCACGACACTCTCATAGATCACTCTGGTTTTCTTTGTCACATCACACCTTGCGCATATCTGTCAACCTCTTAAAGCAAGAAATCTGTCCAAAGCCATAAATAATGGGGGGGCAGAGGCCAAAAAATAAGGACCCATTTTAAATACTTCTCTTATAAACTTAGGACGTTGATAGAATAAAAGGTTTTCCATTAGTATGAATTTTCTGAAGGGTATGAAGTTTGAAATGCAAATGCCTGTCATTATTTTCTGATTTCCATCCTCAATGATAAGTAACCTGCAAAATGCTCAACTGGAAACTCACTTTTTGCAAATGTATTTTCTATTTTCTCACCAAAAAAGCATGCTTTAGAAATTAGAGCATATATCACAGAATTCTTTATTCTTTCCTGTTAGCACACAAGTCTCCTCTTCCCCAGCGGGGCTGCTTCTTCATCAGAAAATAAAATATAATATTGTTACTGTTTGAAATCTAAAAGTATTAACGGAACCATAATTTTTATGCATCTGGAACTGCTTACCTTCAAACTATAGAAATGCTACTTTATCCCAATCTATGATTTTTATGACAATACATTCATTCGGACTCCGAAAGTCCAAGCGAATTACAAGTTAAAGCAATCCAGTACCAGCTTGTAGCAGGCCTGCAGGTACTGTTACTGTCTGTGATCACATTCACAATCACATCACATCAAAAGAAAGTGCCACAAATATATTTAACATTAACAATAAAAAACAGGCTGCTGGCTGCAGCAGATTGCAGAATCTTTTCTGATTCCTTTGCTGCAGTTTCTAGGCAAACATATGTGCGTTTTTTTTAAATTCTTTTTCACTTGCTTGGAGGAGCTTGAGACGCTGAAGAAAGCAAATTTTCTCATCTTGGATCCTGCAGATACGGGTGGGCAGGCACGATGGGTGGACTTCTGAACTCTGCATACTGCCGAAAAGTTAGAAAATGTAATGTGCAATAACCATATTCTACTTTTTAACCCCCATGTGTTTAGAAAACCAACACCCACAGAAACTGGCAAGTCAAACTCTTCCTGTGTGAGGTAGAGACAGCTGAAGGAACAATTAAGGCAGCAGTGCCACCTGATTTCTGAGCAAGCATACACCTGCCCTCGACTTCTCCCTTATCCTAGTACAGCTAGCAGTTGTATATTCAGTGCGATCTGCATTGCTGGAGTTGGGCTCTCTGTGGGGTGAGTGAGAGGATTGGCGGTTTTGGATCGGGATCGGGTTTATATTTGTAACTGATGTGACAAGTGTATTGATACAGTGTAAAATAAAAACAAATTATATCCATGGGATTGCAGTCACAGATAGCATACGCAATTCACTGCAGGAGGAGCTGGTAAGTAGTTTGTAATAGATAAAGAAATGAGCATTTGTTATCTATGTTGTAAAGTGAACATGGCTTTAGATTTTTATAGCTCTTGGCGCTAGCATCCAGCCTCCTCAATAATAATCCATTAGCAAAGCAGAGATTGAACTGTGAAGTATTCTAAGCATTAAATGATCGGATTGACGCTTTAATAGTTTGTGTTGTGCAGAGGTAGGAAACTTTTTTTTTTTTTTGCGTAGACATTGTTTGCACAAGATGCTTAGCTTTATTACCACATACAGTTATGCGCACAAGATCTATCACCCAAGTCTTGAATGCAGTGTGTATTCCCTGTTGCAAACTGGAGTGCAAACTATCCAGAGCACGTCTCTGAACAGCTGTTATCCACACAGGCTAGCTCAGGTGAGCTTGTCTTCTGCTGCTGCTACTGGTGCTGCTGGTATTCCACTCCATACCCTCCGAGTCACAACAGAGTTGTCTGGCTGAGTCCAATAGGCTGCAATCTACCTCAGAAAGCTGTGGCGTTAGCCACAACTGTAAACTTTTATGAAAACATAAAAATCGGAAATTAAAGGGCCACTTGGGAATTCATGACACCCCGGTATTTTGACCTCAAAACTGTTAAATACCGAGGAATTTGGTATGGTTGAGAGGTATGGTGGGAGTACAATCAGTCCGTTTGAAAATTGTATATGTTAAAGAAGGAACTTCCCAAACCTTCACCAATCATCAATTTTTGTCAGCTTTGAAGGATGTGTGTGTCTCTTTCTGTAATTTTCCTGGTAGCCAACATGCTGACACTAAAAAGGCAGATGGAATGTATGACATTTCTCAGTCTTTATGTTTTTATGCACTCTTCCCAAACCTGATCCAGCAGCTGTAGCCTTAGTCCTACTGCTGCCAAACAGTTGGTTTATTACTATCTTACTCTTTCTGATAAGGATGGGAAAATTGTTAATGGGTACAGGGAAATTGTGTATGGTTCTGCAACTTTGATGTTCAGATTTTTGAATTATCAGGCTTACATATTGATGTTTATTATGACTAATTGTTCAAATATGAGGAACGTTGGTCTGCACTTTCTTTTTGTGAGGAAAAATGTTCTTTAAATTAATTAGTTTCTTTTATTGTACTAACCACTGCTTTCCATTTACAATGTGTGGTGTGTATGACTCGGTTGATACGTCTTCCAGTGCTATGGCCCCAGTAGTGTCATTAGGAGGTTTGCCTGGATGCATTCTCAGAATCTCCCAAGTACAAGGGAATAATGAGATTTTAATTTCTTCATTGGATAGAGATTCACTTCTTTGATTCCTTTGCTGCAGAGGTGAGCAAAACATGTGTAGAAAGGGATAAGTAAATTCAGGGAATCTCAAAGATTTTTTTCTGCTAATCTTTTTCAAATTTCTAAGGACTCTCCAACCACTCATCCAGTTTTGACAAAATGGCAAGTGTTTTTGAAAAAGAATGAATGAATCCTTCAAAACCAAGGACAGTCCAACAAGTCAGTTTGACTGTTTAAAGGACCTTGTTCCCTCCTCCCACCCTGGCAGTCCATTTTCCCTTTCCAGAAAGTCTGAATCTCCACTTTTCTCTTTGGCAATAGATAGTTTCAGACAAATGGGCTCCGAAGAGTGTTCATCAAGGTTACAGATGGAAGAGGGAGGAAATTCTTCCCTGCCAGGGGGGTGTTGTTCCTCATCCACAAGACAGACTATTTTATTGCAAGCTGGCCTTCATCACATACTGTTCCAGAGAGTGATGGAACTAGTTCCTCCTTCCACGGCAAAGATTTATATTCAAAAATGTTTTTCCTGTCAGAGAAAGGAGATGTTTGGAAACCGGTTCTGGATCTTTCTTAGACTTGTTTGTGATAGTGCTTAAGTTAAAAAATGATGTCACTTCACAATATGTTCCCTCTTCTTCCTCATTCAAGTTTCCTGGTAACCATAGATTTGAAAGATGCTTATCATCACATTTCTTTTCATCCAGACTGTAGGCATTTCGTAAGGTTTTGTTTGTCTGGAAGACATTATTAGCTCTCTACTTACCCCCATTCACAAAATCTCTGTTATAGCTCATTGCAAGCTTATGGTATCCACATTTTTCCATATTTAGATGACTTGCTTGTCTTTGAGGAATCTTTTTCAAGGCGTCAGGAATCTCTTACTTTGGTGAGAGATTTCTTACACAACCTGGAATTACAAGAGAACATTCAAAAGTTTTGTTTGACTCCACACAAGACTGTGATCCTGGGGTGTCAGTTAGCCATCTTCATTCAGAGAGCTTTTCTTTGATAGGAAAAAAAATGGATCTATATGTAGATCCATTTCAAAGGTTTTCCACTCAAACCTTAGTCTTTGTGAGGGTATACCTCAGGATTTTGAGGCACGTGACATCTATGATTCTCATGATAACCCTGGTAAGATTCCACTTGAGAGAGGGATGACAATGTATCTGAAGTTATTTGACTCCAGCATCAACATCCTTTTCTTTTCAAATCCAAGTGTTAGGGTTTTTCAGAAAAGAAATTACATGGTGGAGACAGCAAATATCCCTAAAGTCAGGTTGACCATTCTTTCTTCGACTTCCAGAGCATTCAGTCATCACAGACAGTTTGGACTTTGCTTGGGGAGCAGTTTCAGGAGGGATAATAATGTAAGGTGTGGACACCCTGCGCAGATGCAAGCACACAGATATAACATAGATACTTGGTCTGATCAAGGCACTCAACTCTCTGAATCATCTTTTTGGTCCCTAGGATCTCTTCAAGTTGTTTCAGACAATACCACAGTCATGTGGTACATCAACAAGCAGGAGGAACTGGGTCATACTTCCTTTACAGACTAGCCTTGTTATCTTGGGATATACTTCGCAGTACAATCTCACTCTTCAGGCATCCTTCATTTTGTCAGAGCAGTATTGTGTTGTGTGGCAGACCAGCTGAGTAGGATAGGGCAGACCCTTGTGTACACAAACTAGATCTAGGGGTCTTTCAAGATTTGATCCATCTGTGGGGATTTCCCCTATTAGACCCATCTGCCTCCTCTCTGAATATTCAGCTGACAAAAGTCTGCTCCAGGACTCCATGCAAGAAGGCCTGGAAGGCAGATGCCTTTTCTTTTCCTCAGACAGGAATGTTCCTCTATGCTTTTCCACTCTTTCCACTGGTATCCAGGATACTTCTGAAGATTAAGAAGGAACTCCCAAGATTAATGTGGTGACTCCCTTCTGACTGAGGCAACAGTGGTTCTCCCTTCTTTTGGAAATGGCCAGAGTCACCTACCACAAGCCTCACAGAATGTAATTGTGCACACAAGGTCAAAAGTGTTTGATACACTCCGACCCCAATCAACTTCAAGTGACTTCCTGTATGATAGGGTCTTGATTTCCTTTAGGCACTTGTTTTCTGAGCAGCAGGTATTAATGGAGGCAAGAAAGCCTGCTGATAGGAAACCATATATTAGCAAATTGAAAAGGTTTTCTAGTTGGTGCCAACAACATAACTAGTACTCATTCAGGGCTAGTTGTTCTCATATTTTACAATATTTGTGTAAGTTACTTTCCTGTGGCCTTTCTTACTTCACCACCAAAATCTGTCGGCCATTTCAGCATGTATGCCCATGGATCCTACTCTTTCAAGGCATTCTGTTGTCAAAATGTTTTTGAAAATGGTTTTGCTTGAGGCCTCCAAGAAAACTGGTGTCCCCTTCTTGGGATCTTAATTTTGTGTTAGAGAAACTAACACCTGCTCAACTTGAACCAACTAGTCTAGCTGAGTTGAGGTTTTTAACATGAAAAACAGTTTTAGTGAGTGCTCTGATCTCTGCAAGAAGAGTATCTGAGTTGAAAGCTCTTATGATGAGTCAACCCTAACTTATTTTCTGCTAAGACAGAGTTTCTTTGAGAACTAATTTTTTCTTTTATGCCTAAATTGGCATCCAGGTTTACTTTAAGCTAAACCATCCATTCCCCCCGTTTTCTTTACTGCCCCTAAAATGGAGAACGGATACTCCATACCTTGGATGTTCACTGACAACAGAGGTACACTATCTTGACAAAACTAAATCTTTCAGATCTTTCGATCTGTTGCTCATTTCTTGTGAAGTTCAGATACAAGGTCAATACAAAGCATTTCCAAATGGCTGTCTAAGGTTGTTACCTTTTGTTATAGCCACCACAACAAAACTATTCTAGGGAGGCTGAAGGCCCAGTCTACCAGGGCAATGGCTTCATCGATGGGTTTGTAGAAATGGTTGGATTCTAAAAGTATTCTAAAAGCTGCTTTTAGTTCTCTATACATGCTTTTACAAGGCATTACAAGCTTGATTACTTGTGTAGGTCTTGATCAGGCTTTTCTAGGACAACCTCTATGGGTTTCTGGAACCCTCCCCTTCCATATCTCAAAATTTGTAATCTATGGTAATCTACCCATATAGGTTAGACTGCTGCAGCAGTGATTGATATGAAGAACATACTACAGCCATGTAAGTAAATTTACCCTTTTGGTAGATGTTCGAGTGATCACTGCTGCAGTAGCCTCTCCTTCCCTCCATCCCCATTGTCTTCTGGTGTGTTGTTTATGCCAGGGTGTGGACTTTTATTTTTTGTTGTTCCTAGCACTGAATTTTCAGGGCTAAATCTCCTTCAATGTGTTGGCATGAAAGCTCTGAAGGGCTTGGCACCCAGACCTATCTTTTTAGCCAGCTGAGCTGATTAATGGTTTTGGCATGTGGAAGGTTCCCTGAAGCTTGGGAAGCTGTCCGGCTGTTATATTCTATGCAGGATATAACCCATATAGCTTAGGCTACTGCAGCAGTGATCAGTTGAACATCTACTTTTTATGGTACGTTTACTTACAAAACTGTACTTTCTATCCGTCCACCATAGACTGGATATGACAGTGAAGGACTGTATTAAAGACCAGCAAATAATGCTTCCTGCCTCTTCCACATCTAATATTAGGGTATATAAAGGCACTATTCTGCTAAATCTTTCTGGTTTTAATCACTGGCCCACAACTCAGTGCTGGTTGCATGGAGTCTGAACTATGACCTCCATGCACCAGTGTCAACATCAGCAGATTTCTGTATGTCAGCTAGAGTCTTAATGGCAGAACTGCAGCCTTTGAAAATGATTCCTTTGACATCATCATTGCTCTTGGTGTTGATGGTTTTGTCAGTGATAATGTTGACCTCTCTGAGTCCTCTGACCTCAGAGATGTGCAATTATCCCTTTGAAGTTGAGCTTGTATCAGTTCTGTCAGCACTGACACCGATCTTGACTAGATCAGCCAATTCTCAACATTAGGCCCGTGTTTGACAGTTTTTTAAACACCTTTATTAAAATAAGACATAAGCACATATACATTAATAGAAAAGAAAACAAACCATATTAACATTAACACACATTATACCTGTTCTCTTTGTTTATAACAACTGCCTTTCAGTCCACATAACATAAATAATTCCCCTGGCTTCCTTTAAAGCTCACTTCACCTGAACATTATTCTGCATGTATTATTCCTGCAAATTCCATTTATTTCTATGTAATTTGCTCCTTCCCTTTTCTAAAGATCTCTCTTCTAGTTCTTTTATCTCATTTACAATATCCAATACTTCAAATAAAGTCAATTTAGATTTTGATTTCCATTTTCTAGTAATTGCTTTTTTTACAGCCAACAGAATTAAACTTAATAAGGCCTTACTATGTCTGGGCAGCTCAAATCCTGTGTCCAAGCTCAAAAGAATCATTTTCTTAGTTACAGCCATTTGCTCCACTAATATTTCTGACAGAGTATTCTGTATGGAATTTTTAAAATCTCCCATCTCATTGCGCTCCCAAAAACGTTCCCAGTTACCTCTTTCTTTCTCATCACACCTCTAACATTTGCTATCTACCTGAAGAAAAATTCTTTGAAGTCTTCTTGGGGTATAAAATACCTGTGTAAACACTCCTAAACCTTCTGGACTTTGTTGCATACTTGGGAGCCATGCATGTCTCCTCTAATTTTTCCTTTATAAATATCTGATTGATTCTTATAGTTGTCATGTGATATTTTATATGCCCTACTAATTATCCCCTTTTTAATAGCAACTTCTATTCTAGATTCAACTGAAAACCCAACCAGAGCAGATCTTTCACTTAGGACTCCCTTATACATTTGTCTTTGCCTTTACTCTGATATCAGTCCCGGATAGGGAAGGCAGTCTCTGAACTACAGTCCAAACTTCTTTTTGGCCTCAGCCAACTATATTAGCTTTTTCCTCTCTAGTTATTTGCTCCCAGTAACCATGGTTCCTTTTCCAATTTTCTCCATTAAATTCCAGTCCCCTCTTGCCTGGTTTTTGTACCCCTACTTACTGTCATCCCTATTGGCAAAATCACCTTTGGCTTAGTTCCTAGAGTACTTTCTGCAACTTTATGAATATAATATCATGTGTAGTGGTTATTGTTCTCCTTAAGGATCTGCATCCAAAATCCCACTCTCCTTATTTCTTGAACTCCTCCTACTCTACTTCTTCATCCCTTTCCACTTTTAATTAAAATCTTCTGCTTGTGTTACATCTATGAGCCTTAGCTGTGTAGTTTTAAAATACCTCTTCAAATCAGGTAGTCCAAAACCAAGTTGCTCTATTGGGAGGACCAATTTATTTCACTTAATGCTTACCTTATTTCTCTCCTAGATAAATTCCTTCAACTCTTTATTAATTGTTAGCAACAACTTTTCCTCAGGTTGATAAAAATCTGTCTGACCTTCATATAAAACTGAAGGGACTAAGCTTTTTCAGTGCTTGTATCTTACTATCAGTATCCATAAACAAGGGTTTCCATTTTTTTCAATTTTTGTGCTATCTTTTGTTTAAGCTCTTCCCACATATCCTTAGCTGCCATAACAGAAGCCTTTTTAATCCCTACTCTTAAGTGCTCCACCTTATCCATCCATCCTCAACCTCTTTTTTCCCATTTTGCAAATGGGGTCGGGGTGTCACTTCAGTGACAATCATCTTGAGCCAAGGTTTACACTGCTGGGTGGCTAGCCCTGCCATGGTAGTTCATCCATACCACTCACTCACACAAACACTCGCACCTGCAGCCAATTTTCAGAGTTTCAAGTTCACCTATTGCATGTCTTTGGAAAGTGGGAGGAAACTGGAGCTCAGAGGAAAGCCATGAGACCACAGGGTGGACATGCAGACTCTGCACAGAAGGCACCCCAGCCAAGAATTGAACAAGAGAACCTCTTGTTGTGAGGTGAGAAAGCTAAACGTTGCACCACCACGGCTGCCCAGCCTTATCATGTCCCCATAAATATGGATATTGCTGAACCAAATCATGACTGGGCACATAATTTATAGCTATAGCCTTTGTTTTATCTTCAGTAATTGTATATCCTGAAAAGACTTGAAACTGTCTCAAAATGTTAACCAAGATATCCTTTTCTGGATTTATCAAGTACAAAATAATATCATCTGCAAATACATCTAGCATTTCTTGATTACCATTCCAGTCATATGATTGACTTTCTGAGTCCCTTATTTTCTCTGCCAGTGGTTCTAAATATAAAATAAGTAAATAAAGTGAAAGGGAACACGACTGCCTGCTCCTTTCTTCAAGCACAGCTTAACTGAGAGGAACCCTCCCACTTTAATTCTTGCCTTTGATCCTTCATATTTCCTCCTAATTAAACTTATTGTTGTATCAGGGAATCCAAATGCTTCCATTGCCCTACTCATAAAATTCCAGATAACTTTGTTGAATGGCTTACCTGCATTAAGATACACCAGCAACTGTGTTATTTTCTTACATTCTGCTTCTCTCTGGATCATCATCGGTTTGACAGTTTTTCAGTCCCACTGTCAGTGTGGTCAGACATTGGGTGCCAGTCTCAACAGGCTTTGACCCTTGTTAGTAGGTGGTCTTTGCCCTTTGTCTTTAGTATTGCTTCAACATTGATGGTGACATGGTAGAAGGAAACTGTTCTGCATATGCCACCCTTAGTGCATGTACACTCCATGACATTGGCCTCCACAACAAGCCCTTCCTTGTGTGGTGTTTTAGTCCTTCAGCTTTTTTAAACATCTGTATTAAATTAAATTATCACATTTTAAGTTGCAACATGAATCTATATACATGAATAGAAAAGACAACAAAACTTAATAACAGATTCTGTTATTATCTTTGTGCGGTGTACAGATATGTTGTCTTCTTTAAAAAATTTCTTTCACTCCTGTATTACACATATAGCTCAATTTCTGCCATCCCGTAATCCTCAGTCATCCTCTTGGGAATTATTCTACATTCATTATTAGAAATTCCAGTTATTATTATGACACTTGTGTCATGCCTTTCCTAAAATTCCTACCAGTAATTCCTTTATCTCATGCATAATACTCAGTAAACCTCAAGATGCACACACTCAAAACTCTCCTTAGCATGGAGAACATCGATATCTGTGCAGTAACAGAAACCTGGTTCAAGGCACCCGAGAGCACCCCAGCACTACCAGGTTATACCTCATACCATGCTTTTCGGCCCCAAAACTTGGACCGAACCACAAAAGGAGGGGGAGTATCAATATTCGTCAAAGATACCCACACCTCCAGGTTGATGGCACAGCACGAAGCATCAGAGACTATCCATGTGCAACTAACAGTGGGTAAAACTGCCTTCCAGTTTATAGCCTGCTACAGACCACCCTCCCAAACCCATGAACCCCACTTGGCCTTCCTGAGAACACTGGAAAATATGAAGGTCTCTCCAAACACCATTATATTGGGCGACTTCAACTACCCAAACATAGACTGGGAGCATTACTCTAGCTCCAACACCCTAGCCCAAAGGTTCCTAGAATTTATAAACTCAAATACTATGGAACAACTTGTTACCACTCCCACAAGAGGGGAAAACATACTGGACCTGATCATCACCAACATGGGGACTCTATGCTCCAGACCAGAAGTGTATCCCTCATTGGTAAGATCAGACCATAAACTAATCTCACTGGATATTCATATCCCGACTCCACTCCCTGCCCTGAAAACCACAGTGAAAAACTTCTCTAATGCAAATTTCACACTCCTCAAAACCGAGGTGGAATCTTTCAAAGCCCCCGGGCCTGTGGAAAATACGTCCCAGACTGCAGAATCCTTTATAAACGCATTCTATGAACACCTTCAGGAATGCATGGATCATGCAATCCCAAATAAAACCAAGTCCCAGTCCTCCAAAGGCAGACGTCCTGTCTGGTGGACCCCAGCCATAAGCAAACTATACAATAGAAGGAGGAAGCTACTACATGATAGAGCAAAATCCCAAAAAGGGAAGGCATCTCTGATCAGTATTAGCAAAAAACTACGGACACTCATAAAATCGTCTAAGGCCAGCTTCGAGAGAAAAATTGCACAGGACACTAAGGATAATCACAAGGCTTTCTTTAGTTATGTTAGGAACCTGGGTGGGAATTCCCAGATATGCTTAGAATTAGTCCAAAATGACAAAAAATACACAGAACCCACGGACATTGCCAGCATCCTAGCTGACAGGTTCAGCGCAAACTCCCCCCCCCCCCCCACCAAAAGGGCAAATATCTATCCCAGCAGAGTGCTGCCCCCCTGACATCTCAGATGCTCAGGTAAGAGCTGCCCTCTCTAAAGCAAAAAACACAGCATCAATGGGACCAGACGGTGTCCCAGGCTGCGTCCTACATGAACTCCAAGAAGAGCTAAACCCAAACATAAAACTACTGTTCAATCTCAGCCTTACTACAGGATATGTACCCAAAGAGTGGAGTACAGCAACAGTGGTCCCTCTCCACAAAGGTGGTGCCTCAACGGATCCTGGAAACTATCGCCCCATAAGCCTGACTAGCTTGGTCTGCAAAGCTATGGAAAGGATCATCATGGACCTCATAAATAAAGATATTGGGGACCTACAGACACTGGATCCTAGCCAGTTTGGCTTTGTTAAGGGCAGATCCTGCCTCTTAAACCTGGTTGATTTCTTTGAAACAGTCACTAAGGCCATTGACGAGGGGAAGGTGGTCCACACAGCCTACCTGGACCTCGCAAAAGCCTTTGATACAATACCCCACTCGGGCATTATAAATAAGCTCACCAGCTTAAATATAAACCCCTATGTCACTAGATGGGTTGCAAACTGGCTCAAGGACAGAACCCACATGGTTAGAATTGCTGGAGCCATGTCAGATTCCAAACCAGTTACAAGTGGCGTCCCACAAGGCTCAGTCCTGGGACCTCTCTTGTTTGGTATATATTTCTCGGAGGTACAGGCCAACACGGAAGGACTGTGGCTGACCAAGTTTGCAGATGACTGCAAACTGGGCGCCATAATCGACACTCCAGCCGACACAAGCATCCTCCAAAAGGGCCTCATAGAAACAGACAACTGGTGCCAGAGCCATGGCCTCAAGCTAAACGCCAAAAAGTGTATAGTCATCCCCTTTGGCAAAAACAAAGTGCCCATAAATTACCACATAGGTGAGAATCCATTAAGTACAGAAGAAGTAATTAGGGACCTGGGGACCCAAGTTGATAGCAATCTCTCATTTGACAACCACGTGGCCAAAGTGGTTAGAAAATCATTTTATATAGCCCACCTAATCATGAAGGGATTCACATCTAGATCAGGGGAGGTCATCGTGCCTCTTTACTCATCCCTCATCAGGCCCATAATTGAGTACAATGTCCCTTTTGGGATGTACCTTACCAGCCACCTGCAGCAACTGGAAAGACCCCAAAAGTACCTCACCAAGAGGATCAAAGGGCTCAAACAGATGCCATATGCTGCCCGGTTAAAGAAACTCCAGCTCTACTCAGTGGCATACCGCCTGCTCAGAGGCAATCTGTGCCTGACGTATAAAGCCATGTCCAACCCGGAATTAATGGACATGCTGCACCTCAGAAACTCCAAATCCCATCAAGCTACGTGCTCGAGAGACTTGAACCTCAGCACTGAAATAAATAGGACATGCTGGAGGGACAGATTCATAACCCAGAGGCTCCCTTCACTCTGGAATAAAATCCCAGTCCAGGTTAGGCAGAGGCCCTCATTGACTTTCTTCAAGAGGAATCTTGATGAGTGGATGGGAGATCATAGGTTTACCCCGGGTATCACTTCTGTGTCACTGTTAGACAGAGGCACAGTATACTAACCTCGAAAAAGGGCATAGCAAAATTATTTTAAAATGGGTGGCGAAAGCCAAACACACTCTAGCTAGGCTTATAAATGCCCTAGGGCAGATAGCCTAGTATGAACCTATGAACCTATGAAGTACTTCTGTTATAGGTGGATTAGATTTTGATTTCCATTTTCTAGTGTTTGCTTTTTTGCACCACAAATAGTATTAACCTTACTAAGACCTTACTTTGCCTAGGCAGTTCCAATCCTATATCCAGCTCCAAAGAATCACTTCATTCATTTATTTAGTTACTACCATTTGTTCACCCAACATTTCTGTCCAAGTATTCTGTAAGGAATTTTTAAAATCCACATCTCCTTAAATTTGGAAAAATCACATTCCCAATTTCTTCTCTGTCTCTCTTCCAGCACATTTCCAGCATCTACCTGAAGAACATCTTCTGAAGTTTGCATGAAATATAAAATATCTAGGCAAACACTTCTGTGCAAAAATCCTAAACCTGATAGATTTTTATGGATACTTGGGAGCCGTATACTTTTTTTCCTGAATTTTTCCTTAGTAATTTGTTTTTCTGTTCTCTTTTCCAATCTTTTCTATCCTTCCCTGATTAATTATTATTGCCATTATGCAATATTTTATATGCCATACCAAGGTGTCCTTTTTTTAACAGCATCTTCTGTTCTTGGCTCAGCTAAAAACTCTACCAAAACTGGTATTTCACTTGGCACTTCCCTATCACTTCTCATTGTTTATGCCCTATTATCAAGCCCTCATTGGGAAGTGATCTGTAACTTGTAGTCTAAACTTCTACTTAGCTTCATCCTACTTTTTCACTTTTCCTCCTTCTTGAGTTATGTGCTTCCAATACATTGGTTCCTTTACTAATTTCTTCCAGCAAATTCCTGTCTCCTAACACTTATTTTCTGTCACCGTACTTGGAAATACCCCTATTGATAAAATCTCCACTCTCCATTCCCATGCTGGCTTAA
The DNA here is from genome assembly GCF_019279795.1 of Protopterus annectens. Taxonomy (NCBI): domain Eukaryota; kingdom Metazoa; phylum Chordata; order Ceratodontiformes; family Protopteridae; genus Protopterus; species Protopterus annectens. The sequence goes on from NC_056743.1 coordinate 1,768,358,048, forward strand.
GCCTGAGAATACTTTCTGCTACTTTATGAATATAATACAATGTATGGCTTTTATTATTCTGCTTATTGGCTTGCATCCAAAATCCTGTTTTCTCTTTATCTTTCGACTCCACCTAGTTTCATCATTATCATTTTCCACTTTGATGTACAACCTTCTGCTTGACTTGTCAATACAAGGCTTATCTATATTCCTGTGTGATCTCTTCAATAGGCAAGATGATCTGACTAATGATGTTTGCTTGGGAAAATCTTTCTGTTGCAGCACTTACCCTGAGGAGGCCAGACAATATCTTCTGGTCTCCCAAGGACTGGATCTGTTGGACTGGGATTTCCAAACATGATTCTGTTATGGCTTTGTCTGCCTTTAGGGAGGCTTCAATAACATAGAATCCTGCTGTCTACCTCTGGTTAATGAATTAAGGGCCATAGACATATTTCTGAAGTTTGTTTATGCAGGATTTACATTTTCCTGGAGAATAGCAAACTGTCTTTCTCATATGCTCTTTTGATCTCCAAGATACTTATGTCCATGCTAAGATAGCTAAGAAGTCAAAGAGGTTTGTATGCTTCTCAGTGATTACCATTTCCAGACTCTGCAGGTTACAAGGTGAAAGTGTTTTCTTTACCTGGATGACTAGCTCCTATTTTATTTTATTTCTCTTTTTTGCTGACCCAGATAATTCCACTATGCTAGTGGCATCTTTTCAGGGGAAACCCAAGGTGGTATTTATATTGCTAGGGGAAATTGGGCCAAGGCATCTGGAAACTTCTGCTAGTCTTTTGAAAGCTGGTGTGGGCTCTTTATACACCTGAGCTACCACAAACTCAAGCAGATGTAACCTCAAAAAAAAAAAACTCAATGTACTAAAGGAACTCAACCAAATTACCTGTTTAGATTAGTTAATGTTTAATAGTCTCTTTCATCTAAAGACTTCATCAGAAATAAAACTATTACAATCCTACAATCACATTTTCAAGTTATACACTCTCTGCTCTACAGACCATCTTGCTGTCCAACTCTCTCATCTCTTGTCACCATTTATTCCCTTTCAAGGACCCTGCAAACCTCTAACCAGCAACATTTGACTGTCAATCAACCAAAGAAAAATGTAGGCAAACTTCTTTATGAATGCTCTATAGCCGTAGCCTGGAACAAACTTCCCTTAAACATACGTTCCATTATACACCCTTCACACTTCAAAAAGGAGCTTAACAAAACCTGTCTCTGCCTAAATCAAACCTAACCCCCCCCCCACCCAACCTAGTTGTGTTTTTTGCTTTCACACCATGTGCAATTAGTAAGCTATTTCTGGTTTACTAGCTACCCAATCTATATAACTGAATGCTTGTTGTAATTACATACTTTTAATGATCTTTTATTACTTGTAGTTAAGTATCTTTGTAAACTTGCAAACTATATATTGCTTTTACTTTGTTTCTCTGTATATTTTTATTTTTTATCTACTGTTAACTTTACTGTATGTTACTGGAGCTTTTCTCCTCGGGTCTCCACTGAAAACGGGTCTTTGGTCCAGCTGGACCAACCCGGTTAACAAATGTCAATAAATAAAATAAATAATTCCAAATGTTTGTATAATAAAATAATCATTTAAAAAAACAATCATACAAACAGTCTTGGTAAACAATTACATTAAAAACATTTAACCATAATTAGCATTTTCTTAAATGGTCAGCATTCTGTCAGCCAAAAAGCACTTTATACTAATAGTATCATTCTGACCGGGTGGCATATCAGCAGCTAACCTGATCTGCCACTCATTCTCCCTATTTTCTACTAGATTTTTGTAATTTCCACCCTCATTGACCACTTCTAAGACAACAAAACTATTTTTTTTTTATATAACAAACACTTCGTTCAAGGGCAATATATGGCCTCTCATAAAGAAACCTGCAAATACTACAGTTGTTGTATTTGAAAGACCCTTTAGCTTTAAGAGTACCTGGGTGGGTGGGTTTTGGTGTCATCGTTCTGTAGTATCATCTTGATACTGTTCATAGGTTCATAGGTTCATAGGTAGGAACTAGGCTATTGGCCCTAAGGCCTATATAAGCCTAGCCAAAAAGGTACCCTGGCTTTCGCCTCCCAAAAAAATTGTTTTCCTGTGCCCCTGTCAAGCAGAGCCACAGAAGTGATCCCCGGGGTGAATTTTCTATCTCCCATCCAATCATCAAGATTTTTCTTGAAGAGTGCTAATGAGGAGCTTTGTTTGATATAGATAGGTAGTTTGTTCCAGAGTATGGGAAGTCTCTGGAACAGGAATCTATCCCTCCAGCATGTTCTATTTATTGTGGTGACAAGGTTTAGGTCCCTAGACCATGTAGCTCGGAGAGATTGGGATTTCTTTAAGTGGAGCATGTCCAACAGCTCTGAGTTTGACATAGCTTTGTATGTTAGGCAAAGATCGCCTTGGATTAGGCGATATGCGACAGAGTAAAGCTGGAGTTTTTTGAGATGGTCTGCATAGGGCATCTGTCTGAGGCCAGTAATCCTCTTTGTGAGATATTTCTGTGGCCTTTCCAGTTGTTGCAGATGTCTTGTGAAGTACATACCAAAAGGGGCGTTGTATTCTATAATGGGTCTAATGAGTGAAGAGTAGAGGGGAACAATGACCTCTTTTTTCCTGGATGAGAAACCTTTTTTGATGAGGTGTGCCACGTAGAAGGATTTCCTGACTACTGTGGCGATGTGATTATCAAAGGAGAGACTTCTGTCCACCTGTGTCCCAAGGTCTCTTATCACACTTTAGGTGTTAAGTAGACTACCGCCTATGTGGTAGTTCATGGGTACAGACTTTTTCCAAAAGGGATGATAATGCACTTTTTGGCATTGAGCTTGAAGACATGGCTTTGACACCAGGCATCTGTCTTAGTGAGACCCTTTTGTAGGATATGCACATCATTAGGGGTTTGGATTATTGCTCCTAGTTTACAGTCATCTGTGAACTTCATTAGCCAAAGACCTTCTGTGTTAGCCAGTACTTCAGAGAAGTAGATAACAAACAGGAGATGACCCAGGATTGAACCCTGTGGTACTCCACTTGTCACTGGACTGAAGTCGGATTTGGAGTCTGCTACCTTCACAGTGTGGGTTGTTCTGTCAGTGAGCCAGTTGGCAACCCATCTTGTGACATAGGGATTTATACCTAATTTAGTGAGTTTATCTATAATTCCAGAGTGGGGGATGGTGTCAAAAGTCTTGGAGAGATCTAGATAGGCTGTGAACCACCTTACCCTCATCTATGGCTTTGGTGACCACTTCAAAGAAGTCTATTAGGTTTAGGAGATATGATCTGCCTTTTACAAACCTGAACTGGGTGGGGTCCAGAGTTTGGAGATTACCATTGTCATTGTTTATAAGTTCTATGATGATACGTTCCATAGCCTTGCAGACCAGGATCATCAGGCTAATGGGGCAGTAGTTCCCGGGGTCCATGGTAGCTCCCCCTTTGTGGAGTGGGATAACTGTCACTGTGCGCCATTCAGTGGGCACAAAGCCTGAGGTGAGGCTATGATTGAACATGGTACTTAGATGGGGTGCCAGTTTGTTCTGTAGTTCATGTAGAACGCAGTCTGGGATGTTGTCAGGTCCCATGGATGCTGTGTTCTTGGCTTTGGAGAGTGTGGTTTTTACCTGTGCAGCCGTGATTACAAGAACCTTGCATTCTTCTGGTATAGAGATGGGCCCTTTGGAGGGTGAGAGGGGGGTAAAGTTAGCACTGAACCACTCTACCAGGATGTTGGCAATATTAATTGGTTATGTATATTTAGTGCCATTGTGCTGTAACTCAGAGCAGATCTGAGTGTTGCCATTGAGATTCTTGACATAGCTATAGAATGCTTTGTGGTTGTCTTTAGAATCAGTGATGATTCTGTTTTCAGAATTAGCTTTGGAGGATTTTATATGGATCTCAGCTTCTTTCTGAGGCTGATCAGTGAGTTCCTCCAGTCATGGGATTTTACTCTTTTTTTGCAACAGTTTATTTCTTCTGTTGTAGAGATTGTTTATGGCAGGGGACCACCAGACTGGCTTACTTTTTATGGAGGATAGCATCTTGGTTCTGTTAGGGATTGCACGATCCATGCACTCATGTAAGTGCTTATAAAGTGCATTTGTGTAGGATTCTGCAGTCGTACCTCTATTGTCCGTCTGCATAGGTGTCGTGATGTTTACCACTTCTGTCTTAAGAAGCGTGAAGCTGGTTTTGGAGAAATTTTTTATTGTGGTTTCCCTAATGGGGGGTGGGGGCGGGATGTGGATGTCTAAGGTGATTAGTTTGTGGTCGGATCTGACCAATGAGGAATTGACCTCTGGTGTGGAACACCGGTTGCCCATGTTGGTAATGACCAGGTCTAGGATATTGCTGCCCCTGGTGGGGTTGTGGATAAATTGATCCAAGGCGTTGGAATTTATGAATTCCAGAAAACGTTGAACAAGAGTTGGTACATGAGTAGTTTCCCAGTTAATGGTGGGGTAGTTGAAATCGCCCATTATTAGGGTGTTAGGTTGCACCCTAATATTTTCCAGTGTATCAAGAAATGAGGAGTGGGAATCCTGGAGCATGATGGGGGATTTGTCACAAGCTACAATTTGGATTGCGATCTTGCCCAGAGTTAGTTGCACTTGGATAATCTCAGATGCATTATGCTGAGCAACTAGCCTAGAGGTGTGGATATCCTTAATAAATATGGACACACCTCCACCTTTAGTGTTTTGGTCCAGGTTAGGTGGCTGAAAGGTGTGGTATGAATTATAGCCTGGTAATGCAGGGGTGCTCTCTGGAGCCTTGAACCAGGTCTCTGTCACTACACAGATGTCGATGGTCACCATTGTAAGGAGTGCCTTGAGCGAGTGCATTTTGAGGTTTAGATTTCTAGCATTGAGTAGCAGATTTTGCTTGCTTGTACCTGTTATGGTGGTGAATTTGTTATTTGAACCCTGCCTAAAAAAGGCACTATAGGGGTGGCAAGAGCCTTAGCCAGAATCCAGAACCCCAAGGGCGACAGGTGCAGGCCATCTCTCGCAAAGCATCATGGTCTGTCAGTCATGTCGTACCAGGCAAACAGATACTGGATCCCCTTAGAATGACACCAGAAGCTTAGCCAATTGTTGAAGTGAATCATTTTGTCCTTGTATTGTGGTATCATTTTGGGTGATGGCAGGATGCTACTCAGGGCTAAGGTCATACCTGCCTGGACTACAAGATCGGACAGCTCCTCCATGTTTTTTTTCATGTAGTCCGGGAAGGTACGTCTCAGATCATTCACACCAACATAGACAGTGACAGAGTCATATTTGTACTTGTTGTGGAGTGACCTGAGTGCATGTGTTATGTGGCAGATCCTGGCACCCGACAGGCAGCTGATAGTAACTTTCTCCTTGTTTAGCCTGGTGAGTGGAACATCAGTGTGCCTGACTATAGAGTCACCTATGACTAGAGTGTTGGGTATGTTGTTATACCTTATGGGCTGTGGTTGAGTGGCACACTGAGCTTGTGGGCTGTGTGTCATTTGGGTTGTGTTGGGGGGTGGAGGTTGCTTGCGTTTCTGCTTTGGAGGTCCCTGTTGCTTGGGCATATTTTTATTCAGAGCCTCCACGAATGTAGGTGTGTGTTTTGTGTTTCTATGTGTGTGTTTTGGTGGTGCAGGTTTTGAGGGAGTATGTGATGAGTATGGTGTGGTGCAGGTCTTTACCTTCTTCTCTTGACTGTCTAGTCCAATATTGGGTGAAGAGAGCTTTGCTTCCAATTTGGCTATATATAAGTGCATCTCTCACAGGTTGTAGTGTTGGGTGGTAGGAGGTGAGGGCTGTCTGTGTACATGAGGCAATTGCTGCATTGCTCCAAGTTGCCCAGATTCATCAGGTAGACATGAGAAAACACCAGGAGCTGACCCTTAGACATGCCTGGATAGGTGCTTATTTATTAAGTACTAAAAATTGTTTTCCTCTAGACAAGTGAGGAAAGTTGAGTGCTGTAGTAATTTGTAGCTTATTTAGTACTTACGAGTTCTGAGCAAGTGCTGAGCTCGAAGAAACAGATTTGATTGCTAAAACTAAAAAACTGGCTAGTTCTAAGGGAAAATTCGAAGAGCAGACTTTATGGCGTGGGGAATAGTTTAACCCTAGCTAAGCGGCGATGCATAAAGTGTTTTTTTTTATAAGCTACCTAGTGCTTACCACTCCCACTGATAAGCCAGAAGGCTTCCCTCCAACACAGAAAGGCTTGGGGGTGCAGAAACTTACAAACAGTCCTGGATACAGCAAATCTGTATCTGGACTAAACTACTTACAGGAAAGGCAGGAAACAAGCTTAGAATTTTTTTTATACACAAAACTAGGCCCCTCTCCTAAAATGTTAAAAAGATCATAATTTCCTGCTATAACTTTCCAATTGTTTTCTTGCCCTTGAACATTTATACCATATCATAAAATTTCCTATAAGGCTTACCTGGAATATTAAGAGGTTAATATATATTGCTATGTGCTCTGGGTGCCCAGGGTTTTATGCAGGTATGACCACTAGAACCTTGAGCAAAAGAGTAAAGGAGCACTTATATGCGATCAAAACTAAAGATTGCAAAAATGCATAAAGATTGCAAAAATGAATTATATAAGCATTCAACGAAGTGTTTGTTCAGTTGAGTTCCTTTGGTGCATTCAGTGTTTTTTGTTATTTTAATACACTCTTTTGCAAAATTTTTCCAATTGTTAGAGTAACAGATGTGACCTCAGTTTAACATTTCACCCAAAGGACAACACACTGTGGAGAGCAGCACTCCTCTTATGCTGCAGTTCAGTGGCTGCAATCTAATCACCTGGAGTGTGAATAGAACCCACAGCTTTCAGCACCAAAGGAAAATGTGTTACATGTTGTGCCACTGATACTGCTGCTTCCTAGTTACCCCAACATAAAGCACATTGATATAAGATTTGGAGTCTTTTCACATTTCTTTCAGCCCTTGAACATTAGAGTGAACATTGCAAAGCCGCAGTTGGAGACCTCTCAGATGCTGAGTTTTAAAGGATGCACCTGAGACATTATTTTGCAGGACGTGTATTCCCATGGACAGAATCTTTCTTTTACAAAACTTTGACTCGCAAATTGTTCTCCCTCTGATGGTGGCAACATTCAAATACTTAAGGTCTCTAGGACTAGTGGCAACCACTGTTTACATGGTTCCCTTCACCAGAGTGTTCTTGAGAGTTCCTCTTCAATATTTAAGGTTCAGTGGTCCCATTTGGAAGTCCTTATGACACTACAGTTTCAGGTTTTCATGCTTACAGATCTCATCTCAGGTGGTGGCTTTATACTCCAAACCTGTGTCTGAGGTGATTAATCCAAGTTCTGCTTTAGTAGTGGCAGCCACTACAAATATCACTGGGCATTGCCAAGGACAGACTGCCAAGATGTATGGTCACAATTGGAGGCCAGTTTGCATATTAGTGTCCTGGAGTTGAGTTTCATGCTGCAGACTTTCCAGGACTCCTTACCTAAATGTGTCATAGCCATCCCCACTATCAGCATGGCAGTGGCTTAGTATTTACAAGTGTGATGAGGTCATTGCTACCCTTCTGTCAAGAGGCACAGAGGGTATGGGAATTAGATGTGTCAACAGAAACCTTTTTAATTGCCAGCTGTATTTCTAAGAAGCAAACTCTGTAGCAGACAGATTCAGCTGCTACTTACTGATGCCTTACAAGTGCCCAGTTAGTAGCATAGAAGCTCTTCTGGTACTGGGAGAACACTTGCTGAGACCTGTTTGCATCCCTGACCAACATCAAATGCGTCACACTTGTTCTCTGATTCTTCCTCCAGTAGAACATCCTAGGGATGCTGCCATCCAGAAGTGGCCACCAGGATTCCTTTATGCTTCTTCTTATTTTCCCTTATTCTGAAGTTCACTCAGAAAGCCAGACCAAACAAGCCCAAAGTCATTCTCATAGTCCTTCTTAACCTCAGCTAATTTTGTTACCACTGGTCAGGCTTTCTCTTTTGGAAAAGCATCTGTGTCTGAGGTCTCTCAAATCCCTTTTGGCCCATGTATCTTACAAGCCTTATCTGGACCTCCACTCCCTCTGATTAACTGCGTGGTCTCTCTTGTTTAGCTAACGGCCATAGACTCATCATACCCGACATGCAAAGTTCAGATACTTCCTTCTACCAGAGGTCTAAGACTAAGAAAAGATACAAGAGCAGATGGATATATTTTTATGTGTGAGCTACCTTTAAAAGTTTGGATCTCTTCAGAGCTCCAGTTCCTGCAGTACTAGACTATCTCTTAGACTTTTAATACAGAATTCAGTTATTCCTTATTAAAGGTGCATCTTACAGCCACTTCTAATTTTCATCAAGGCTCCCACTCCTTATCTCGTGCATCTTTTAAAATGTGTAAGGGTTTCCTTAAAGGTACATTTTAATAAGACTTCCATTCAAAGCTGTCATCCCTCTGTGGGATTTACACTTTATGTTAGATAAGCTGCACAGTTAAATGTTCTGTCTTCACTCTAGTGACCATTACTTAAGCTGGAAGAGCTACAGGACTACAGGCATTATGTGTTTTCCCTCCGTACCTTGTTATTCCCCAAGGACAGAGGGTCACTCATGAACAAACGGTTTATGCCTAAGGCAGCCAGTGAAATAATCTTCAGTCAGTGGTACTAACTTGAGGGTTACTTGAGTTTATTGTTTTTCAACTGATACTTTCAGTCTAATGTTGAGCGCTGGAAGCAAATAATGTTTTGGGTGAGCTATATTTAAGAGTCTGTGGAGAAGGGTCAGAAAAAAGAGATAGTCCATATTAATTTACCTCATTCATCAAAAAATGAGTGCACTATATTCTTTGAGGTGTCATCTTTAGAGGTTAGAGTATTCGTAGTGCATGAAGGCAAAACCACTTAACCTTGATCTTGGACTGCAAGAAAATTTGCATGTATTTAATTTCTCTTTAGATGCAGTAAATTTGTGCAAGGAATGAATGCTACATAGTACTAACTGGGCATATTTAGATGAGGCTTTTTTAGTTGCTGTTGAGTCCCATTCCACTAATTTAGGCATCACTATATGAAATAAGAAAGCAGATTAGGCTATTTAAAACATAATGTGTTTTACTAAGGAACCAAGTACTCCAGATAAGAGTGGTATGCTAAGCATTCCAAGCAAATGCATGGAAGAGATTCTACAGTGCATAAAGGCTGTATATCTGCATGTGTAGTGCGTGTGTCACACATACACACACACAGAAACACACTTGCGCATATACATACATGTGCTCTCACACGCACACATTTTCTTATTCTCCTAGTATACAAGAGAAGAATAAAGGTTACAAATTATTTCCATTCACAAGCAAATTTAGAAAAGCTAGTCGGGAACTATCCATGTCTCTGGCAAAGAAATTAAAATTTAGAGGCAACCAGGGTTGCAACAAAAAATACATTGAATTAAAATACAACATCAGAATAAAAACTAAAGCTGCAAAAACCTTACACTTTGAGGCAAATGGACTGTCTACCATAGCCAGCCAAAAACTTCTTGGAAAGCAATATAAAGCAATGACACAAACAAAAATATTCTAGAAGTCTAGTGATTCTAAATTGGTAACCAAAGATGTCATGTTGTGAATCTCGTCTTTATTCTTACTTGTGAGGTCAGATCCGATGTGTCGGATCCGTCTTGGCCAATATTTCAGCTCGAAGCCTTCAGCAAAGCTTGTGGGTACATTTTTACTGATAATTCCTTCCCCTGATTAACTTAGATCTCATTTGCCATGCAGCAAAGAGGTTTCGTCAGTCATAGCTCTGAGCTAAGTAAAAGTTTTGATAGTTATTTTTCTATATTTTTCCATATTTTTCAATTCTGGATCTCAGTGACCTAAACAAATCAGTAAAGAAGACCAAGTTCTGGATGATAACACTGCAGTCGATACTTCCTTTCCTGGAAAAAGACAACTGGATGTGTTCTGTAGACTTCAAAGATGCATACTATCATATCAGAATGGACAGATGGTCCAGGAAGTACTTACGCTTCCGGCTGGGAGCCAGTCACTTCCAATTCAGAGCTCTGCCCTTTGGTCTCACTACAGCTCCCAGAGTGTTCACTAAATGTATGGCAGTAGTGGTGGCTCACCTGAGACACAAGGGAATCTGGGTATTCCTGTATCTGGATGACTGGCTTGTATCCTTCCCAATCAGGCATCACTTGCTCCAATCAAGAGATTATATTCTTCCACTCTGCTCCTTTCTGGGCATTACCATAAATTACAAAAAAATTTGTGCTAGAACCATCGCAATCCTTAAGGTTCATACAGTAGAAATAGATACTACCACTCAAATAGCAAGACTCTCTTCAGACAGAGTGCACGATCACTGTCATCTCACAGAATACTCTTAAAAAAGTCCAACGCCACTGCAAAACTGGTTCTACAAGTGCTAGGAAAAATGGCTGCTTCCATCATTCTAGTTCCTCTAGCTCACCGTCATATGAGAGTACTCCAATGGATGCTATTTGCTCAGTGGTCGATCTTGGAACTTCCTATGTCTCACAAGATAATAATAACTGAGGCCTGCAAGAAAGATCTGCAACGGTGGCTCCACTCAGTTCTTCAGGGCCGCTCCTTTATTCCCCTACAACCCTTAGCCACAATGACCACGGACGCTTCCCAGATAGGGTGGGGGGTGGTCATTTCCTAGGGAAAATAGTTCAAGGAATCTGGGAGGACCATGAGGCTTACCTGCATATAAATGTCCTAGAGATGAGAGCAGTGCTTTTAGCATTGCAAGCATTTCAGGACTCTCTTCCTACAGGGACAATTGCGATCCAGACCGACAGCATGTCAGTTGTATGGTATGTCAACAAACAAGGGGGAACCAGATTGTACCCACTTTGTCAAGAAGTATTGAGGGTCTGGCATTGGGTAATAGCCTCCAACCATTTTCTAATAGCAGTGCACATCCCGGGGAGATCTAACATGATTGCAGACAAATTGAGCAGAGCCATCTTATGGCCACACAAGTGGTCCCCCAGTGTGAATGTAGCGGATGTTATATTCCACAAATGGGCCCAGCCTTTCTGCGACCTTTTTGCATCACCCGACAATGCCAAATGCAACAACTACTTCACCCTAATCCCCCCAATGGAGGAGTCACCGAGGGATTCACTTGCTCACGATTGGCCCACAGGACTTCTTTATGTGTTTCCCCCTATTCCTCTAACCCCAAAGTTCTTACAGAAAGCAAGTTTGTTGGAGACAACCATTATCCTAATTGCCCCCTACTGGCCTAATCAAATCTGGTTTCCTTTTCTTCAGCCTCATCTCCGGGACAAACCCAGGATTCTGGACCTGGTTCCAGACCTTCTGTCACACCTGTCAGGAATGGTTCATCCCAACCTCAACAATTTGAGACTAACAACTTGGCTGCTTCAGTTCCCTTAAATGCCAGGTTTCCGACCCTGTCCTGTCCAGTCAAACATATAATTTTATCATCTCATAAATTGTCTACTCGAAAACTTTATAGAAGCAAATGGAAGAAATGTGTAATATGGGCTAACAATAAAGACATAGATACCTTTACAGCAGCAATTCATGTTATTCTTCAATTTTTGGCAGACATCTTTGATGATGGAGCAGCAGCAGCTTCAGTGAAAGTTAACTAGCTGCAATCTCTAATTTTCATGTAGTAAAAAAATGACCATCCAATCATGCTTCATAGACTTTGCAAAGCCTTTTTGAAAGGCACTGTCATGTTAAGGCCTCTCCTTAAGCACCCAATGCCTCCTTGGGATCTAAATTTAATTTTGACTAATATTATACATCCTCCATTTGAACCTTTCGCCACATGCGATATGAAGTATCTCTCATGGAAAACTCTGTTCTTGGTGGCTATCACTTCTGCTAGAAGGGTATCTGAATTACAAGCCTTGTCCATAAAATCCCCATATCTAACTTTTCACAAAGATGAGGTGTAGTTGCACACCAGTCCATCTTTCTTACCCAAGGTGGTTACAGAAAATACCCTAACCCAATCTACTGACCTTCCGGTTTTCTTCTTCAACTTTCAAAATAAAGGAGAATATTCTTTGCACTTACATAATGTTCATAGACAATTATGTTTTTATTTACACAGGACATCTAAATTTAGGAAATCAGACCAACTTTTTGTTTCATTCTCAGATATGTGGCGCACAGCAACGGTTATTCCACTCCACAAAGGTGGAGCCACAGTGGACCCCGGGAACTATCGCCCTATAAGCCTGACTAGCTTGGTCTGCAAAGCTATGGAGCGCATATTCATGGATCTCTTTAACAGAGACAATGGAAACCTCCAAACACTGGACCCTACCCAGTTTGCCTCCTAAACCTGATGGACTTCTTTGAGACAGTTACCAAGGCTATAGACGAGGGAAAGGTGGTCCACCCAGCCTACCTAGACCTTGCAAAGGCGTTCAACACCATTCCCCACTCAGGTATTATAGACAAGCTCACCAGCCTAAACATAAACACCTACATCATGAGATGGGTTGCCAACTGGCTCATGGACAGCACCCACATGGTAAGAGTTGTGGGAGCTAGGTCTGACTCTAACCGGTGGCATTCCCCAGGGCTCAGTCCTAGGACCCCTCCTGTTCAGCATATACTTCTCAGAGGTACAGGCAAGCACAGGAGGACTATGGCTCACTAGGTTTGCAGACGACTGCAAATTAGGGGCTATAATTGACTCTCCGGCTGACACAGACATCCTCCAAAAGGGTCTCACTGAGACAGATACCTGGTGTCAAAACCATGACCTCAAGCTAAATGCCAAAAAGTGCATAGTCATCCCCTTTGGAAAAAACAAAGTACCCACAAACTACCACATAGGTGATAGCCCCCTAAAGATGGAAGACGTAATAGGGGATCTGGAGACATAAGTAGATAGTAACCTCTCCTTTGATAATCACATTGCCAAAGTGGTTAGAAAATCCTTCTATGTGGCCCACCTAATCACAAAAAGGTTTGCATTCAGATCGAAAGAGGTCATTGGGCCCCTCTATGCATCACTCATCAGACCCATCATAGAGTACAATGCCCCATTTGGGATGTACCTTACAAGACACCTGCAACAACTGGAAAGACCACAGAAGTACCTCACCAAGAGGATCACTGGCCTCAAGCAGATGCCCTGTGCAGCTCGACCGAAGAAATTCCAGCTGTATTCGGTTGCATACCGCCTACTCAGAGGTGATCTCTGCCTGACATACAAGGCCATGTCCAACCCAGAATTGATGGACATGCTCCACCTAATGAAAGCCATATCCCCCCGAGCCACACGCTCCAGGGATCTAAACCTGACCACAACAATAAATAGGACGTACTGGAGGGATAGATTCCTGTCCCAGAGACTTCCCATGCTCTGGAACAAGATTCCAATCTACATTAGGCAGAGCTCCTCACTAACCATCTTCAAGAGTAACCTTGACGAGTGGAATGGAAACAGAAAGTTTACCCCAGGGATCACTTCAATGGCTCTGCTGGACAGAAGCACAGGGAACTAATTTAAGGGGGCGGCGAAAGCCAACAAATTCTGGCTAGGCTTATAAATGCCTTCAGGCAGATAGCCTAGTACCTACCTATGAACCTATATGAGGAAAGGCCACCCAGTTTCTAAGGTCACATTATTCAAATGGCTAACATCTTGTATTTCCTATATTTACAATTCTAATAATAAGACCCTTCCAAATGGAGCTAAAGCCCACTCTACTAGATCTGTTGCCACCTCTGCAACTTGCCAGGCTAGACTACCTCTGGATAATATATGTGCAGCAGCTA